>NC_136343.1:5593368-5635951 GCF_964198595.1 Lampetra fluviatilis | reverse complement strand
AGGTGGGTGAGTGAGTGGGTGGGTGAGTGGGTGAGTGAGTGGGTGAGTAGGTGGGTGAGTGGGTGGGTGAGTAGGTGGGTGAGTGGGTGGGTGGGTGAGTGGGTGGGTGAGTGGGTGGGTGAGTGGGTGGGTGAGTAGGTGGGTGAGTGAGTGAGTGAGTGGGTGAGTGGGTGGGTGAGTGGGTGAGTGAGTGGGTGAGGGGGTGAGTGGGTGGGTGAGTGGGTGGGTGAGTGGGTGGGTGAGTGGGTGGGTGAGTAGGTGGGTGAGTGAGTGAGTGGGTGGGTGAGTGGGTGGGTGAGTAGGTGGGTGAGTGAGTGGGTGAGTGGGTGGGTGAGTAGGTGGGTGGGTGAGTGAGTGGGTGAGTAGGTGGGTGAGTGGGTGGGTGAGTAGGTGGGTGAGTGGGTGGGTGGGTGAGTGGGTGGGTGGGTGAGTGGGTGGGTGAGTGGGTGGGTGAGTGGGTGGGTGAGTAGGTGGGTGAGTGAGTGAGTGAGTGGGTGGTTGAGTGAGTGGGTGGGTGGGTGGGTGGGTAGGTGAGTGGCTGAGTGGGTGAGTGGGTGGGTGGGTGAGTGGGTGGGGTGGGTGAGTGGGTGGGTGGGTGAGTGGGTGGGTGGGTGAGTGGGTAGGTGAGTGGGTGAGTGGGTGAGTGGGTGGGTGAGTGAGTGGGTGGGTGGGTGAGTGAGTGAGTGGGTGGGTGAGTGAGTGGGTGAGTGGGTGAGTGGGTAGGTGAGTGGGTGAGTGGGTGGGTAGGTGAGTGGGTAGGTGAGTGGGTGAGTGGGTGAGTGGGTGGGTGGGTGGTTGAGTGAGTGAGTGAGTGGGTGGTTGAGTGAGTGGGTGAGTGGGTGGGTGGGTGAGTGGGTGGGTAGGTGAGTGGCTGAGTGGGTGAGTGGGTGGGTGGGTGAGTGGGTGGGTGGGTGGGTGAGTGGGTGGGTGAGTGGGTAGGTGAGTGGGTGAGTGGGTGAGTGGGTGAGTGGGTGGGTGAGTGAGTGGGTGGGTGGGTGGGTGGGTGGGTGGGTGGGTGAGTGAGTGAGTGGGTGGGTGAGTGAGTGGGTGAGTGGGTGAGTGGGTAGGTGAGTGGGTGAGTGGGTGGGTAGGTGAGTGGGTAGGTGAGTGGGTGAGTGGGTGAGTGGGTGGGTGGGTGGTTGAGTGAGTGAGTGGGTGGTTGAGTGAGTGGGTGAGTGGGTGGGTAGGTGAGTGGCTGAGTGGGTGGGTGGGTGAGTGGGTGGGTGAGTGGGTGGGTGAGTGGGTAGGTGAGTGGGTGAGTGGGTGAGTGGGTGGGTGGGTGAGTGAGTGAGTGAGTGGGTGGGTGAGTGAGTGGGTGAGTGGGTAGGTGAGTGGGTGAGTGGGTGAGTGGGTGAGTGAGTGGGTGGGTGGGTGAGTGAGTGAGTGGGTGAGTGGGTAGGTGAGTGGGTGGGTAGGTGAGTGAGTGAGTGAGTGGGTGGGTGAGTGAGTGGGTGAGTGGGTGAGTGGGTAGGTGAGTGGGTGGGTGAGTGGGTGGGTGAGTGAGTGGGTGAGTGGGTGGGTAGGTGAGTGGGTAGATGAGTGGTTGTAGCTGTGGTTATAATAGTTGTGGTTGTACTTGTTTTAGTTGTGGTGGTGGTTGTAGTCGTGGCTGTAGTGGTGGTGGTTGTGCTGGTGGTGGTTGTCGTGGTGGTGGTTGTAGTGGTGGTGGTTGATGTTGCTGTTGTTGCTATGGATACAAACCTGTGGAGGTTGTGCCCCCGGTTGTTGCCGTTGTTGCTCCGGTTGTTGCTCCGGTTGTTGTTATTGCTGCTGCTGTCGCCATGGTTACCGGCTTCCTGAGCCCAGTCACAAACTCTATCTGTGAAGCAGTGGAGAGAGAATGGGTGGGTGGGTGGGTGGGTGAGTGAGTGGGTGAGTGGGTGGGTGGGTGAGTGGGTGAGTGAGTGGGTGGGTGGGTGGGTGAGTGGGTGGGTGAGTGAGTGGGTGGGTGGGTGGGTGAGTGGGTGGGTGAGTGGGTGAGTGAGTGGGTGGGTGGGTGAGTGGGTGGGTGGGTGAGTGGGTGGGTGGGTGGGTGGGTGAGTGAGTGGGTGAGTGGGTGAGTGGGTAGGTGAGTGGGTGGGTGGGTGAGTGAGTGGGTGAGTGGGTGGGTGGGTGAGTGAGTGAGTGGGTGGGTGGGTGGGTGGGTGAGTGGGTGGGTGAGTGGGTGAGTGAGTGGGTGGGTGGGGTGGGTGAGTGGGTGGGTGAGTGAGTGGGTGGGTGGGTGGGTGGGTGGGTGAGTGGGTGGGTGAGTGGGTGAGTGAGTGGGTGGGTGAGTGGGTGGGTGAGTGGGTGGGTGGGTGAGTGGGTGGGTGAGTGGGTGAGTGAGTGGGTGGGTGAGTGGGTGGGTGGGTGAGTGGGTGGGTGAGTGGGTGGGTGAGTGGGTGGGTGAGTGGGTGGGTGGGTGAGTGGGTGGGTGAGTGGGTGGGTGGGTGGGTGAGTGAGTGGGTGGGTGGGTGGGTGAGTGGGTGGGTGAGTGGGTGAGTGAGTGGGTGGGTGGGTGGGTGGGTGAGTGAGTGGGTGGGTGGGTGAGTGGGTGGGTGAGTGGGTGAGTGAGTGGGTGGGTGGGTGAGTGGGTGAGTGAGTGGGTGGGTGGGTGGGTGAGTGGGTGGGTGAGTGGGTGAGTGAGTGGGTGGGTGAGTGGGTGGGTGAGTGGGTGGGTGGGTGAGTGGGTGGGTGAGTGGGTGAGTGAGTGGGTGGGTGAGTGAGTGGGTGAGTGGGTGGGTGGGTGAGTGGGTGAGTGAGTGGGTGGGTGAGTGGGTGGGTGAGTGAGTGAGTGGGGGTGGGTGGGTGAGTGGGTGAGTGAGTGAGTGGGTGGGTGGGTGGGTGAGTGGGTGGGTGGGTGAGTGGGTGGGTGGGTGGGTGTGAGTGAGTGGGTGAGTGGGTGAGTGGGTAGGTGAGTGGGTGGGTGGGTGAGTGAGTGGGTGAGTGGGTGGGTGGGTGAGTGAGTGGGTGGGTGGGTGGTGGGTGGGTGAGTGGGTGGTGAGTGGGTGAGTGAGTGGGTGGGTGGGTGGGTGAGTGGGTGGGTGAGTGAGTGGGTGGGTGGGTGGTGTGAGTGGGTGGGTGAGTGGGTGAGTGAGTGGGTGGGTGAGTGGGTGGGTGAGTGGGTGGGTGGGTGAGTGGGTGGGTGAGTGGGTGAGTGAGTGGGTGGGTGAGTGGGTGGGTGGGTGAGTGGGTGGGTGAGTGGGTGGGTGAGTGGGTGGGTGAGTGGGTGGGTGGGTGGGTGAGTGGGTGGGTGAGTGGGTGGGTGGGTGAGTGAGTGGGTGGGTGGGTGAGTGGGTGGGTGAGTGGGTGAGTGAGTGGGTGGGTGGGTGGGTGAGTGAGTGGGTGGGTGGGTGGGTGGGTGGGTGAGTGGGTGGGTGAGTGGGTGAGTGAGTGGGTGGGTGGGTGGGTGAGTGGGTGGGTGGGTGAATGAGTGGGTGGGTGGGTGGGTGAGTGGGTGGGTGAGTGGGTGAGTGAGTGGGTGGGTGAGTGGGTGGGTGAGTGGGTGGGTGGGTGAGTGGGTGGGTGAGTGGGTGAGTGAGTGGGTGAGTGGGTGGGTGAGTGGGTGGGTGAGTGGGTGGGTGAGTGGGTGGGTGAGTGGGTGAGTGGGTGGGTGAGTGGGTGAGTGGGTGGGTGGGTGGGTGAGTGGGTGGGTGAGTGGGTGAGTGAGTGGGTGGGTGAGTGGGTGGGTGAGTGGGTGGGTGGGTGAGTGGGTGGGTGAGTGGGTGAGTGAGTGGGTGGGTGAGTGGGTGGGTGGGTGAGTGGGTGGGTGAGTGGGTGGGTGGGTGAGTGGGTGGGTGGGTGAGTGGGTGGGTGGGTGGGTGAGTGGGTGAGTGGGTGGGTGGGTGAGTGGGTGGGTGGGTGAGTGGGTGGGCGAGTGGGTGGGTGAGTGGCTGAGTGAGTGGGTGGGTGGTGTGAGTGGGTGAGTGGGTGGGTGAGTGGGTGGGCGAGTGGGTGGGTGAGTGAGTGGCTGAGTGAGTGGGTGGGTGGGTGAGTGGGTGGGTGGGTGGGTGAGTGGGTGGGTGAGTGGGTGGGTGAGTGGGTGGGCGAGTGGGTGGGTGAGTGAGTGGCTGAGTGAGTGGGTGGGTGGGTGAGTGGGTGAGTGGGTGGGTGAGTGGGTGGGCGAGTGGGTGGGTGAGTGAGTGGCTGAGTGAGTGGGTGGGTGAGTGGGTGGGTGGGTGAGTGGATGGGTGAGTGGGTGGGTGAGTGGGTGGCTGAGTGAGTGGGTGGGTGAGTGGGTGAGTGGGTGAGTGGGTGGGCGAGTGAGTGGGTGAGTGAGTGGCTGAGTGAGTGGGTGGGTGGGTGAGTGGGTGGGTGAGTGGGTGGGCGAGTGGGTGGGTGAGTGAGTGGCTGAGTGAGTGGGTGGGTGAGTGGGTGGGTGGGTGAGTGGGTGGGTGAGTGGGTGGGTGAGTGGGTGGCTGAGTGAGTGGGTGGGTGAGGGTGGGTGGGTGAGTGGGTGGGTGAGTGGGTGGGCGAGTGGGTGGGTGAGTGAGTGGCTGAGTGAGTGGGTGGGTGAGTGGGTGGGTGAGTGGGTGGGCGAGTGGGTGGGTGAGTGAGTGGCTGAGTGAGTGGGTGGGTGAGTGGGTGGGTGAGTGGGTGGGTGAGTGGGTGGGTGAGTGGGTGGGTGGGTGGCTGAGTGAGTGGGTGGGTGGGTGGGTGAGTGGGTGGGTGAGTGGGTGGGCGAGTGGGTGGGTGAGTGGGTGGGCGAGTGGGTGGGTGAGTGAGTGGCTGAGTGAGTGGGTGGGTGAGTGGGTGGGTGGGTGGGTGAGTGGGTGAGTGGGTGGGTGAGTGGGTGAGTGGGTGGGTGGGTGGGTGAGTGGGTGGGTGAGTGGGTGAGTGAGTGGGTGGGTGAGTGGGTGGGTGAGTGGGTGGGTGGGTGGGTGAGTGGGTGGGTGAGTGGGTGAGTGAGTGGGTGGGTGAGTGGGTGGGTGAGTGGGTGGGTGAGTGGGTGGGTGAGTGGGTGGGTGAGTGGGTGGAGTGGGTGGGTGGGTGAGTGGGTGAGTGGGTGGGTGGGTGGGTGAGTGGGTGGGCGAGTGGGTGGGTGAGTGGCTGAGTGAGTGGGTGGGTGGGTGAGTGGGTGAGTGGGTGGGTGAGTGGGTGGGCGAGTGGGTGGGTGAGTGAGTGGCTGAGTGAGTGGGTGAGTGGGTGGTGGGTGGGTGAGTGGGTGGGTGAGTGGGTGGGTGAGTGGGTGGGCGAGTGGGTGGGTGAGTGAGTGGCTGAGTGAGTGGGTGGGTGAGTGGGTGGGTGAGTGGGTGGGCGAGTGGGTGGGTGAGTGAGTGGCTGAGTGAGTGGGTGGGTGAGTGGGTGGGTGAGTGGATGGGTGAGTGGGTGGGTGAGTGGGTGGCTGAGTGAGTGGGTGGGTGAGTGGGTGGGTGAGTGGGTGGGTGAGTGGGTGGGCGAGTGGGTGGGTGAGTGAGTGGCTGAGTGAGTGGGTGGGTGGGTGAGTGGGTGGGTGAGTGGGTGGGCGAGTGGGTGGGTGAGTGAGTGGCTGAGTGAGTGGGTGGGTGAGTGGGTGGGTGGGTGAGTGGGTGGGTGAGTGGGTGGGTGAGTGGGTGGCTGAGTGAGTGGGTGGGTGAGTGGGTGGGTGGGTGAGTGGGCGAGTGGGTGGGTGAATGAGTGGCTGAGTGAGTGGGTGGGTGAGTGGGTGGGTGAGTGGGTGGGCGAGTGGGTGGGTGAGTGAGTGGCTGAGTGAGTGGGTGGGTGAGTGGGTGGGTGAGTGGGTGGGTGAGTGGGTGGGTGAGTGGGTGGCTGAGTGAGTGGGTGGGTGAGTGGGTGGGTGAGTGGGTGGGTGAGTGGGTGGGCGAGTGGGTGGGTGAGTGAGTGGCTGAGTGAGTGGGTGGGTGGGTGAGTGGGTGGGTGAGTGGGTGGGCGAGTGGGTGGGTGAGTGAGTGGCTGAGTGAGTGGGTGGGTGAGTGGGTGGGTGGGTGAGTGGGTGGGTGAGTGGGTGGGTGAGTGGGTGGCTGAGTGAGTGGGTGGGTGAGTGAGTGGGTGGCTGAGTGAGTGGGTGGGTGAGTGGGTGGGTGGGCGAGTGGGTGGGTGAGTGAGTGGCTGAGTGAGTGGGTGGGTGGGTGAGTGGGTGGGTGAGTGGGTGGGCGAGTGGGTGGGTGAGTGAGTGGCTGAGTGAGTGGGTGGGTGAGTGGGTGGGTGAGTGGGTGGGTGAGTGGGTGGGTGAGTGGGTGGGTGAGTGGGTGGCTGAGTGAGTGGGTGGGTGAGTGGGTGGGTGGGTGAGTGGGTGGGTGAGTGGGTGGGCGAGTGGGTGGGTGAGTGAGTGGCTGAGTGAGTGGGTGGGTGAGTGGGTGGGTGAGTGGGTGGGCGAGTGGGTGGGTGAGTGAGTGGCTGAGTGAGTGGGTGGGTGAGTGGGTGGGTGGGTGAGTGGGTGGGTGAGTGGGTGGGTGAGTGGGTGGCTGAGTGAGTGGGTGGGTGAGTGGGTGGGTGGGTGAGTGGGTGGGTGAGTGGGTGGGCGAGTGGGTGGGTGAGTGAGTGGCTGAGTGAGTGGGTGGGTGGGTGAGTGGGTGGGTGAGTGGGTGGGCGAGTGGGTGGGTGAGTGAGTGGCTGAGTGAGTGGGTGGGTGAGTGGGTGGGTGAGTGGGTGGGTGAGTGGGTGGGTGAGTGGGTGGCTGAGTGAGTGGGTGGGTGAGTGGGTGGGTGGGTGAGTGGGTGGGTGAGTGGGTGGGTGAGTGGGTGGGTGAGTGGGTGGGTGAGTGAGTGGCTGAGTGAGTGGGTGGGTGGGTGAGTGGGTGGGTGAGTGGGTGGGCGAGTGGGTGGGTGAGTGAGTGGCTGAGTGAGTGGGTGGGTGGGTGAGTGGGTGGGTGAGTGGGTGGGCGAGTGGGTGGGTGAGTGAGTGGCTGAGTGAGTGGGTGGGTGAGTGGGTGGGTGAGTGGGTGGGTGAGTGGGTGGGTGAGTGGGTGGCTGAGTGAGTGGGTGGGTGAGTGGGTGGGTGGGTGAGTGGGTGGGTGAGTGGGTGGGTGAGTGGGTGGGCGAGTGGGTGGGTGAGTGAGTGGCTGAGTGAGTGGGTGGGTGAGTGGGTGGGTGAGTGGGTGGGTGAGTGGGTGGGTGAGTGGGTGGCTGAGCGAGTGGGTGGGTGAGTGGGTGGGTGGGTGAGTGGGTGGGTGAGTGGGTGGGCGAGTGGGTGGGTGAGTGAGTGGCTGAGTGAGTGGGTGGGTGGGTGAGTGGGTGGGTGAGTGGGTGGGCGAGTGGGTGGGTGAGTGAGTGGCTGAGTGAGTGGGTGGGTGAGTGGGTGGGTGAGTGGGTGGGTGAGTGGGTGGGTGAGTGGGTGGCTGAGTGAGTGGGTGGGTGAGTGGGTGGGTGAGTGGGTGGGTGAGTGGGTGGGCGAGTGGGTGGGTGAGTGAGTGGCTGAGTTAGTGGGTGGGTGGGTGAGTGGGTGGGTGAGTGGGTGGGCGAGTGGGTGGGTGAGTGAGTGGCTGAGTGAGTGGGTGGGTGAGTGGGTGGGTGGGTGAGTGGGTGGGTGAGTGGGTGGGTGAGTGGGTGGCTGAGTGAGTGGGTGGGTGAGTGGGTGGGTGGGTGAGTGGGTGGGTGAGTGGGTGGGCGAGTGGGTGGGTGAGTGAGTGGCTGAGTGAGTGGGTGGGTGAGTGGGTGGGTGAGTGGGTGGGCGAGTGGGTGGGTGAGTGAGTGGCTGAGTGGGTGGGTGGGTGAGTGGGTGGGTGAGTGGGTGGGTGGGTGAGTGAGTGGGTGATTGGGTGGGTGAGTGGGTGGGTGAGTGGGTGGGTGAGTGAGTGGGTGAGTGGGTGGGTGAGTGAGTGAGTGGGTGGGTGAGTGGGTGGGTGGGTGAGTGGGTGGGTGGGTGGGTGAGTGGGTGGGTGAGTGGGTGGGTGAGTGGGTGGGTGGGTGAGTGAGTGGGTGATTGGGTGGGTGAGTGGGTGGGTGAGTGAGTGGGTGATTGGGTGGGTGAGTGGGTGGGTGAGTGGGTGGGTGAGTGAGTGGGTGGGTGAGTGGGTGGGTGAGTGGGTGGGTGAGTGGGTGGGTGGGTGAGTGGGTGATTGGGTGGATGGGTGAGTGGGTGGGTGGGTGAGTGGGTGGGTGGGTGGGTGAGTGGGTGGGTGGGTGAGTGGGTGGGTGGGTGAGTGAGTGGGTGAGTGGGTGGGTGGGTGAGTGGGTGGGTGGGTGAGTGGGTGGGTGGGTGAGTGGGTGGGTGAGTGGGTGGGTGAGTGAGTGGGTGGGTGAGTGGGTGGGTGAGTGGGTGAGTGGGTGGGTGGGTGGGTGAGTGGGTGGGTGGGTGAGTGGGTGGGTGGGTGAGTGGGTGGGTGAGTGGGTGGGTGAGTGAGTGGGTGAGTGGGTGGGTGAGTGGGTGGGTGAGTGGGTGGGTGAGTGAGTGGGTGATTGGGTGGGTGAGTGGGTGGGTGAGTGAGTGGGTGATTGGGTGGGTGGGTGGGTGAGTGGGTGGGTGGGTGAGTGAGTGGGTGAGTGGGTGGGTGGGTGAGTGGGTGGGTGGGTGGGTGAGTGGGTGGGTGAGTGGGTGGGTGGGTGAGTGGGTGAGTGGGTGGGTGAGTGGGTGAGTTGAGTGGGTGGGTGAGTGGGTCAATGGGTGGGTGGGTGGATGGGTGAGTGGGTGGGTGAGTGGGTGGGTGAGTGGGTGAGTGGGTGGGTGAGTGGGTGGGTGAGTGGGTGGGTGAGTGGGTGATTGGGTGGGTGGGTGCGTGGGTGATTGGGTGGGTGGGTGAGTGGGTGAGTGGGTGAGTGGGTGAGTGAGTGGGTGGGTGAGTGGGTGGGTGAGTGGGTGAGTGGGTGGGTGAGTGGGTGGGTGAGTGGGTGATTGGGTGGGTGGGTGCGTGGGTGATTGGGTGGGTGGGTGAGTGGGTGGGTGGGTGGATGGGTGAGTGGGTGGGTGGGTGAGTGGGTGGGTGAGTGGGTGAGTGGGTGGGTGAGTGGGTGGGTGGGTGAGTGGGTGGGTGAGTGGGTGATTGGGTGGGTGGGTGCGTGGGTGATTGGGTGGGTGGGTGAGTGGGTGAGTGGGTGGGTGGGTGAGTGGGTGGGTGAGTGGGTGGGTGGGTGAGTGGGTGGGTGATTGGGTGGGTGAGTGGGTGAGTGGGTGGGTGGGTGAGTGGGTGGGTGAGTGAGTGAGTGGTGAGTGATCCTCACCTTGGTACGCTCTTTCTTTGCACGTTCCAATTTCTCCATTTCAAGTTTCTGCGACTTGGCTGAGAGAGGGTGAGAGAGGGTTGGTGAGTGAGTAGGTGAGTGAGTGGGTGAGTGGGTGAGTAGGTGAGTAGGTGAGAGAGTAGGTGAGTGAGTAGGTGAGTGAGTGGGTGAGTGGGTGGGTGAGTGAGTGCGTGGGTGAGTGAGTGGGTGGGTGTGCGAGTGGGGGGTGAGTAGGTGAGTGAGTAGGTGAGTGAGTGGGTGAGTGAGTGAGTAGGTGAGTGGGTGAGTGAGTAGGTAAGTAGGTGAGTAGGTAAGTAGGTGAGTGAGTCGGTGAATAGGTGAGTGAGTGAGTAGGTGAGTGAGTAGGTGAGTAGGTGAGTGAGTAGGTGAGTGAGTAGGTGAGTGAGTGGGTGAGTGGGTGGGTGAGTGAGTGAGTGGGTGAGTGAGTAGGTGAGTGAGTGGGTGGCTGTGCGAGTGGGGGGTGAGTAGGTGAGTGAGTAGGTGAGTGAGTGGGTGAGTGAGTAGGTGAGTGGGTGAGTGAGTAGGTGAGTAGGTGAGTAGGTGAGTGAGTCGGTGAATAGGTGAGTGAGTGAGTAGTTGAGTGAGTATGTGAGTAGGTCAGTGAGTAGGTGAGTGAGTAGGTGAGTGAGTGGGTGAGTGGGTGGGTGTGCGAGTGGGGGGTGAGTAGGTGAGTGAGTAGGTGAGTGAGTGGGTGAGTGGGTGAGTAGGTGAGTGGGTGAGTAGGTGAGTGAGTGAGTAGGTGAGTGAGTAGGTGAGTGAGTGCGTAGGTGAGTGAGTAGGTGAGTGAGTAGGTGAGTAGGTGAGTGAGTAGGTGAGTGCGTAGGTGAGTGAGTAGGTGAGTGAGTAGGTGAGTAGGTGAGTGAGTAGGTGAGTGAGTAGGTGAGTGCGTAGGTGAGTGAGTAGGTGAGTGAGTAGGTGAGTGAGTAGGTGAGTGAGGAGGTGAATGAGTAGGTGAGTGGGTGAGTGAGTGAGTGCGTGAGTGAGTAGGTGAGTGAGTAGGTGAGTGAGTGAGTAGGTGAGTGAGTGGGTGAGTGGGTGAGTAGGTGAGTGAGTGGGTGAGTAGGTGAGTGAGTGGGTGAGTGAGTAGGTGGGTGAGTAGGTGAGTGAGTGAGTAGGTGAGTGAGTGGGTGAGTGAGTGAGTAGGTGAGTGAGTGGGTGAGTGGGTGAGTAGGTGAGTGAGTGGGTGAGTGGGTGAGTAGGTGAGTGAGTGTGTGAGTGAGTAGGTGAGTGAGTAGGGGAGTGAGTGAGTAGGTGAGTGAGTGGGTGAGTGGGTGAGTAGGTGAGTGAGTGGGTGAGTGGGTGAGTAGGTGAGTGAGTGTGTGAGTGAGTAGGTGAGTGAGTAGGGGAGTGAGTGAGTAGGTGAGTAGGTGAGTGAGTGGGTGAGTGAGTAGGTGAGTGAGTGGGTGAGTGAGTAGGTGAGTGAGTAGGTGAGTAGGCGAGTGAGTGAGTGAGTAGGTGAGTGAGTGGGTGAGTGAGTAGGTGAGTGAGTAGGTGAGTGAGTAGGTGAGTGAGTAGGTGAGTGAGTGAGTAGGTGAGTAGGTGAATGAGTGAGTAGGTGAGTGAGTGGGTGAGTGAGTAGGTGAGTGAGTAGGTGAGTAGGTGAGTGAGTAGGTGAGTAGGTGAGTGAGTAGGTGAGTAGGTGAGTGAGTAGGTGAGTGAGTAGGTGAGTGAGTAGGTGAGTAGATGAGTGGGTGAGTAGGTGAGGGAGTAGGTGAGTGAATAGGTGAGTGAGTAGGTGAGTGAGTAGGTGAGTGAGTAGGTGAGTGAGTAGGTGAGTGAGTAGGTGAGTGAATAGGTGAGTGAATAGGTGAGTGAGTAGGTGAGTGAGTAGGTGAGTGAGTAGGTGAGTGAGTGGGTGAGTGAGTGGGTGAGTGAGTAGGTGAGTGAGTAGGTGAGTGATTAGGTGAGTGAGTAGGTGAGTGAGTAGGTGAGTGAGTAGGTGAGTGAGTAGGTGAGGGAGTAAGTGAGTGAGTAGGTGAGTGAGTAGGTGAGTAGGTGAGTGGGTGAGTGAGTAGGTGAGTGAGTAGGTGAGTGAGTAGGTGAGTGAGTAGGTGAGTAGGTGAGTGAGTAGGTGAGTGAGTAGGTGAGTGAGTAGGTGAGTGAGTAGGTGAGTGAGTAGGTGAGTGAGTAGGTGAGTGAGTAGGTGAGTGAGTAGGTGAGTAGGTGAGTGGGTGAGTAGGTGAGTGAGTAGGTGAGTGAGTAGGTGAGTGAATAGGTGAGTGAATAGGTGAGTGAGTAGGTGAGTGAGTAGGTGAGTGAGTAGGTGAGTGAGTAGGTGAGTGAGTGGGTGAGTGAGTGGGTGAGTGAGTAGGTGAGTGAGTAGGTGAGTGATTAGGTGAGTGAGTAGGTGAGTGAGTAGGTGAGTGAGTAGGTGAGTGAGTAGGTGAGGGAGTAAGTGAGTGAGTAGGTGAGTGAGTAGGTGAGTAGGTGAGTGGGTGAGTGAGTAGGTGAGTGAGTAGGTGAGTAGGTGAGTGAGTAGGTGAGTGAGTAGGTGAGTAGGTGAGTGAGTAGGTGAGTGAGTAGGTGAGTGAGTAGGTGAGTGAGTAGGTGAGTGAGTAGGTGAGTGAGTAGGTGAGTGAGTAGGTGAGTAGGTGAGTGGGTGAGTAGGTGAGTGAGTAGGTGAGTGAGTAGGTGAGTGAATAGGTGAGTGAATAGGTGAGTGAGTAGGTGAGTGAGTAGGTGAGTGAGTAGGTGAGTGAGTGGGTGAGTGAGTGGTGTGAGTGAGTAGGTGAGTGAGTAGGTGAGTGATTAGGTGAGTGAGTAGGTGATGTGAGTAGGTGAGTGAGTAGGTGAGTGAGTAGGGTGGGAGTAAGTGAGTGAGTAGGTGAGTGAGTAGGTGAGTAGGTGAGTGGGGTGAGTGAGTAGGTGAGTGAGTAGGTGAGTAGGTGAGTGAGTAGGTGAGTGAGTAGGTGAGTGAGTAGGTGAGTGAGTAGGTGAGTGAGTAGGTGAGTGAGTAGGTGAGTGAGTAGGTGAGTGAGTAGGTGAGTGAGTAGGTGAGTAGGTGAGTGGGTGAGTAGGTTGAGTGAGTAGGTGAGGTGAGTAGGTGAGTGAGTAGGTGAGTAGGTGAGTGGGTGAGTAGGTGAGTGAGTGAGTAGGTGAGTAGGTGAGTGAGTTAGGTGAGCGAGTAGGTGAGGGAGTGAGTGAGTAGGTGAGTAGGTGAGTGAGTAGGTGAGTGAGTAGGTGAGTAGGTGAGTGAGTAGGTGAGTGAGTAGGTGAGTGAGTAGGTGAGTAGGTGAGTGGGTGAGTGAGTAGGTGAGTGAATAGGTGAGTGAGTAGGTGAGTGAGTAGGTGAGTGAGTAGGTGAGTAGGTGAGTGGGTGAGTAGGTGAGTGAGTAGGTGAGTGAGTAGGTGAGTGAGTAGGTGAGTAGGTGAGTGGGTGAGTAGGTGAGTGAGTGATTAGGTGAGTAGGTGAGTGAGTAGGTGAGCGAGTAGGTGAGTAGGTGAGTGAGTAGGTGATGTGAGTAGGTGAGTGAGTAGGTGAGTGAGTAGGTGAGTAGAGTAGGTGAGTAGGTGAGTGAGTAGGTGAAGTGAGTAGGTGAGTGAGTAGGTGAGTGAGTAGGTGAGTGAGTAGGTGAGTGAGTAGGTGAGTGAGTAGGTGAGTGAGTAGGTGAGTAGGTGAGTGAGTAGGTGAGTGAGTAGGTGAGTGAGTAGGTGAGTGAGTAGGTGAGTGAGTAGGTGAGTAGGTGAGTGAGTAGGTGAGTGAGTAGGTGAGTGAATAGGTGAGTGAGTAGGTGAGTAGGTGAGTGAGTAGGTGAGTGAGTAGGTGAGTGAGTAGGTGAGTGAGTAGGTGAGTGAGTAGGTGAGTAAGTGAGTGAGTAGGTGAGTGAGTAGGTGAGTGAGTGAGTAGGTGAGTAGGTGAGTGAGTAGGTGAGTAGGTGAGTGAGTAGGTGAGTAGGTGAGTGAGTAGGTGAGTGAGTAGGTGAGTGAGTAGTAGTGAGTGAGTGAGTAGGTGAGTGAGTGAGTAGGTGAGTGAGTCGAGTGAGTAGGTGAGTGAGTAGGTGAGTAAGTGAGTGAGTAGGTGAGTGAGTAGGTGAGTGAGTGAGTAGGTGAGTAGGTGAGTGAGTAGGTGAGTGAATAGGTGAGTGAGTAGGTGGGTGAGTGAGTAGGTGAGTGAGTAGGTGAGTGAGTAGGTGGGTGAGTGAGTAGGTGAGTGAGTAGGTGAGTGAGTAGGTGAGTGAGTAGGTGGGTGAGTGAGTAGGTGAGTAAGTGAGTGAGTAGGTGAGTGAGTAGGTGAGTGAGTAGGTAGGTGAGTAGGTGAGTGAGTGAGTAGGTGAGTGAGTAGGTGAGTGAGTAGGTGAGTGAGTAGGTGAGTGAGTAGGTGAGTGAGTAGGTGAGTGAGTAGGTGAGTGAGTAGGTGAGTGAGTAGGTGAGTGAGTAGGTGAGTGAGTAGGTGAGTGAGTAGGTGAGTGAGTAGGTGAGTGAGTAGGTGAGTGAGTAGGTGAGTGAGTAGGTGAGTAGGTGAGTGAGTAGGTGAGTGAGTAGGTGAGTGAGTAGGTGAGTGAGTAGGTGAGTGAGTAGGTGAGTGAGTAGTGTGAGTGAGTGAGCAGGTGAGTGAGTAGGTGAGTGAGTAGGTGAGTGAGTAGGTGAGTGAGTAGGTGGGTGAGTGAGTAGGTGAGTGAGTAGGTGAGTGAGTAGGTGAGTGAGTGAGTAGGTGAGTAGGTGAGTAAGGTACCCAAAGCTTCGTAGTAAGAATCTTCTGCCCCATCCGTGCGGATCAAAGATATCCCTGAAAAGCACTCATCACCATCATCATCACCATCACCACCATCACCATCATCACCATCATCACCATCATCATCACCATCACCACCATCACCATCATCACCATCATCATCACCATCACCACCATCACCATCATCACCATCATCATCACCATCACCACCATCACCATCACCACCCATCCACCATCATCACCATCACCATCATCACCATCATCATCACCATCACCACCATCACCAACATCATCATCATCACCATCATCACCATCACCACCATCATCATCATCACCACCATCACCACCATCACCACCATCACCACCATCACTCGTGTTTTGTGTGTGGGTGAGAGAGTGTGAGAGTGAGTGAGTGGTGAGTGAGTGGTGAGTGAGTGAGTGAGTAGGTGAGTGAGTGAGTGGGTGAGTGAGTAGGTGAGTGAGAGAGTGTGAGAGTGAGTGGAGTGGTGAGTGAGTGGTGAGTGAGTGAGTGAGTAGGTGAGTGAGTGAGTGGGTGAGTGAGTGAGTGAGTGGGTGAGTGGGTGAGTGAGTGGGTGAGTGGGTGAGTGAGTGGGTGAGTGGGTGAGTGAGTGGGTGAGTGAGTGGGTGAGTGAGTGGGTGAGTGAGTGAGTGGGTGAGTGAGTGGGTGAGTGAGTGGGTGAGTGGGTGGGTGAGTGGGTGAGTGAGTGGGTGAGTGGGTGAGTGAGTGGGTGAGTGAGTAGGTGAGTGGGTGAGTGGGTGAGTGGGTGAGTGAGTGGGTGAGTGGGTGGGTGAGTGGGTGGGTGAGTGGGTGAGTGAGTGGGTGAGTGGTGGGTGAGTGAGTGGGTGGGTGGGTGAGTGAGTGGGTGATGTGAGTGAGTGAGTGGGTGAGTGGGTGAGTGAGTGGGTGAGTGGTGGGTGAGTGAGTGGGTGGGTGAGTGGGTGGGTGAGTGGGTGAGTGGGTGAGTGGGTGAGTGAGTGGGTGAGTGGTGAGTGAGTGGGTGGGTGGGTGAGTGGGTGAGTGGGTGAGTGAGTGGGTGGGTGGGTGAGTGGGTGGGTGAGTGGGTGAGTGAGTGGGTGAGTGAGTGGGTGAGTGGTGAGTGAGTGGTGGGTGAGTGAGTGGTGTGAGTGGGTGAGTGGTGAGTGAGTGGGTGGGTGAGTGGGTGGGTGAGTGAGTGGGTGAGTGAGTGGGTGAGTGGTGAGTGAGTGGGTGAGTGGGTGGGTGAGTGGGTGGGTGAGTGAGTGGGTGAGTGAGTGGGTGAGTGGTGAGTGAGTGGGTGAGTGGGTGGGTGAGTGGGTGAGTGAGTGGGTGAGTGGGTGAGTGAGTGGGTGAGTGGTGAGTGAGTGGGTGGGTGAGTGGGTGAGTGAGTGGGTGAGTGAGTGGGTGAGTGGTGAGTGAGTGGGTGGGTGGGTGAGTGGGTGGGTGAGTGAGTGGGTGAGTGAGTGGGTGAGTGGTGAGTGAGTGGGTGAGTGGGTGGGGTGAGTGGGTGAGTGAGTGGGTGAGTGGGTGAGTGAGTGGGTGTGAGTGGTGAATGAGTGAGTGGGTATTACCTTTGGGTAGTTGGTTCCCAATTCATCAATTCCACAGAACTGGATCAGCTTCTCATTAGATACTGCAACACAGGAAACACTCACCACTCACTCACCCACTCACTCAGCCACTCACTCACCCACCACTCACTCACCACTCACTCACCCACCCACTCATCACTCACCCACCCACCCACTCATCACTCACTCACTCACTCACTCACCCACTCACTCACCACTCACCACCCACTCACCCCACCCCACCCACTCACTCATTCACTCACCCACCCACTCACCACCCACTCACTCACTCAGCCACTCACTCACCCCACTCACCTAGTCACTCACCCACCCACCACTCACTCACTCACCCACCCACTCACTCACTCACTCACCCACCCACTCACTCACTCACTTACTAACTCACTTACTCACCCACCCACCCACCCACTCACCCACCACTCACCACCCACCCACCCACTCACCGACCCACTCACCCACTCACTCACCCACCCACTCACCCACCCACTCACCCACCCACCCACCCACCCACTCACCCACTCACTCACCCACCCACTCACCCACTCACTCACCCACCCACCCACCCACTCATTCACCCACTCACTCACTCACCCACCCACCCACTCACACCACTCACTCACCCACCCACTCACTCACCCACCCACTCACTCACCCACTCACCCGCCCACTCACCCACCCACCCACCCACTCACCCACCCACTCACTCACCCACTCACCCACTCACTCACCCACCCACCCACCCACTCACCCACTCACCACTCACCCACCCACTCACCCACCCACCCACTCACTCACCCACCCACTCACTCACCCACCCACCCACCCACCCACCCACCCACTCACCCACCCACTCACTCACCACCCACCACTCACCTGGGATTCCTGAACTCCTTCTTGTGCTGGATCACGACGTTCAGGTCGATGTGCTGGTGCTGCTTGCGCTCGTTATAGACGCTCTATCTTCTCCTGCGGGGGGGGGGGTGGGGGGGGAGTGGGGGGAGTGGGGGGAAAGGGGGGGGGGAGAGGGGGGAGAGTGGGGGAGTGGGGGGAGAGGGGGGGAGTGGGGGGAGAAGGGGGAAAGGGGGGGGAGGGAGAGTGGGGGGGGGAGAGGGAGGGAGTGGGGGGGAGTGGGGGGAGAAGGGGGGAAAGGGGGGGGAGGGAGAGTGGGGGGGGGAGAGGGAGGGAGTGGGGGGAGAAGGGGGGAAAGGGGGGGGAGGGAGTGGGGGGGGGGGAGAGGGAGGGAGTGGGGGGAGTGGGGGGAGTGGGGGGAAAGGGGGGGGAGGGAGAGTGGGGGGGGGGAGAGGGAGGGAGTGGGGGGAGAAGGGGGGGAAAGGGGGGGAAGAGGGGGGGAAGAGGGGGGGGGGGGAAAGGGGGGGGAGTGGGGGAGTGGGGGAGTGGGGGGAGAAGGGGGGAAGGGGGGGGAGGGAGTGGGGGGGGGGGGAGAGGGAGGGAGTGGGGGGGAGTGGGGAGAGAAGGGGGGGGTAGAGTGGGGGGGGAAGAGGGGGGGGGGAAAGGGGGGGAGTGGGGGGGAGTGGGGGGAGAAGGGGAGGGAGTGGGGGGGGGGAGAGTGGGGGGGGAGGGGGGGGGAGTGGGGGGAGAAGGGGGAAAGGGGGGCAGCAGAGTGGGGGGGAGGGGGGGGAGTGGGGGAGGGAGAGAGTGGGAGGGGTGGGGGGGAGAGGGGGAGGGGGGGGAGAGGGGGGGGGGAGGGGGGGGAGTGGGGAAAGTGGGGGGAGAGGGGAGGGGGGGAGAGGGGGGGGGGAGGGGGGGGAGAGGGGGGGGGGGGAGGGAGAGTGGGGGGGGGGCAAAGTGAGGGAAGACACAGAGACACAGAGACAGAGACACACACAGACACACACACACACAGACACACACACACAGAGACACACACTAAGACACACAAAGAGACACAGAGACACACAGACACACACACAGACACACACACACACACACAGACACACACAGACACACACACACACAGACACACAGAGACACACGGAGACACACAGACACACACAGACACACACACACACACACAGACACACAGAGACACACGGAGACACACAGAGACACACAGACACACACAGACACACACAGAGACACAGAGACACACAAAGACACACAGAGACACACACACACACACAGAGACACACAGAGACACACACAGACACACAAAGACACACACACACACAGACACACACACACGGAGACACACAGAGACACACAGAGACACAGGGAGACACAGGGAGACACACAGAGACACAGGGAGACACAGGGAGACACACAGAGACACACACATAGACACAGGGAGACACACAGAGACACACACACACAGAGACACAGGGAGACACACAGAGACACACAGAGACACACACAGAGACACACACGGACACACAAAGACACACACACACACAGAGACACAGGGAGACACACAGAGACACACAGAGACACAGGGAGACAGAGACACACACAGGGAGACACACAGAGACACACACAGACACACAGAGACACACGGAGACACACACACACAGACACACACAGAGACACACAGTGACACACAGAGACACACACAGAGACACACACACACACACAGAGACACACAGAGACACACACAGAGACACACACATACAGAGACACAGAGAGACACAGAGACACACAGAAACACACACACACACACAGAGACACACAGAGACACACAAAGACACAGACATAGACACACAGAGACACACAGAGACATACAGGGAGACACACACACACACAGACAGAGAGACACACACAGACACACACAGAGACACACAGACACACACAGAGACACACAGACACACACAGACACACACACACACAGAGACACACACAGAGACACACACAGAGACACAGAGACACACACAGAGACACACAGACACACACACACACAGAGACACACACAGAGACACACACAGAGACACACACAGAGACACACACACACACAGAGACACACACAGAGACACACACAGACACACACACAGACACACTCACAGAGACACACACAGAGACACACACAGAGACACACACAGAGAGACACACACAGAGACACAGAAACACAGAGACACAGAGACACACACAGAGACACACACACAGAGACACACACACACAGAGACACACACAGAGACACACACAGACACACTCACAGAGACACACACAGAGACACACACAGAGACACAGAGACACACACAGAGACACACACAGAGACACAGAGACACACACAGAGACACACACAGAGACACACACAGAGACACACACACACAGAGACACAGAGACACACAGAAACACACACACACACAGAGACACACAGAGACACACAAAGACACAGAGACATAGACACACATATACACACAGAGACACACACAGAGACATAGACACACATAGACACACAGAGACACACACAGAGACACAGAGACATAGACACACATAGACACACAGAGACACACACAGAGACACAGAGACATAGACACACATAGACACACAGAGACACACACAGAGACACAGAGACATAGACACACATAGACACACAGAGACACACACAGAGACACAGAGACATAGACACACATAGACACACAGAGACACACACAGAGACACAGAGACATAGACACACATAGACACACAGAGACACACACAGAGACACAGAGACATAGACACACATAGACACACAGAGACACACACAGAGACACAGAGACATAGACACACATAGACACACAGAGACACACACAGAGACACAGAGACATAGACACACATAGACACACAGAGACACACACAGAGACACAGAGACATAGACACACATAGACACACAGAGACACACACAGAGACACAGAGACATAGACACACATAGACACACAGAGACACACACAGAGACACAGAGACATAGACACACATAGACACACAGAGACACACACAGAGACACAGAGACATAGACACACATAGACACACAGAGACACACACAGAGACACAGAGACATAGACACACATAGACACACAGAGACACACACAGAGACACAGAGACATAGACACACATAGACACACAGAGACACACACAGAGACACAGAGACATAGACACACATAGACACACAGAGACACACACAGAGACACAGAGACATAGACACACATAGACACACAGAGACACACACAGAGACACAGAGACATAGACACACATAGACACACAGAGACACACACAGAGACACAGAGACATAGACACACATAGACACACAGAGACACACACAGAGACACAGAGACATAGACACACATAGACACACACAGAGACACACACAGAGACACACACAGAGACACACACACAGAGACACACACAGAGACACACACAGAGACACACACAGAGACACACACACAGAGACACACAGAGACACACACAGTGACACACACATAGACACACAGAGACACACACAGAGACACACACACAGAGACACACACACAGAGACACACACAGAGACACACACAGAGACACAGAGACACAGAGACACACACATAGACACACAGACACACACACAAAGACACACACAGAGACACACACAGAGACACACACACAGAGACACACACAGAGACACACAGAGACACACACAGAGACACAGAGACACACACAGAGACACACATAGACACACACATAGACACACAGAGACACACACAGAGACACACACAGAGACACACACAGAGACACAGAGACACACACAGAGACACAGAGACACACACAGAGACACAGAGACACACACATAGACACACAGAGACACACACAGAGACACAGAGACACACACAGAGACACAGAGACACACACAGAGACACAGAGACACACACATAGACACACAGAAACACACACAGAGACACATAGACACACACACAGAGACACACACAGAGACACAGAGACACACACACAGAGACACACACAGAGACACAGAGACACAGAGACACAGAGACACACACAGAGACACAGAGACACACACAGAGACACAGAGACACACACAGAGACACAGAGACACACACAGAGACACAGAGACACACACAGAGACACACATAGACACACACATAGACACACAGAGACACACACAGAGACACACACAGAGACACACACAGAGACACAGAGACACACACAGAGACACAGAGACACACACAGAGACACAGAGACACACACATAGACACACAGAGACACACACAGAGACACAGAGACACACACAGAGACACAGAGACACACACAGAGACACAGAGACACACACATAGACACACAGAGACACACACAGAGACACAGAGACACACACACACAGAGACACACAGAGACACACAGAGACACAGAGACACACACACACAGAGACACACAGAGACACACACAGAGACACAGAGACACAGAGACACAGAGACACACACACACATAGACACACAGAGACACACACATAGACACAGAGACATGCCACGGTACCTGTAACTGATTGGAGCAGCGGCCTGTGGGTTCGGGAGGAAGTTGAATCTCATCGGTGGACATTTGTCTCACTCGGTTAGAGAACGAGGCTGCGGAGACACGGACACAGAGACACTCACCCACCCACCCACTCACTCACTCAGTCACTCACTCAGTCACTCACCCACTCACTCACTCAGTCACTCACCCACTCACTCACCCACTCACTCACTCACCCACTCACCCACTCACTCACCCACTCACTCACCCACTCACTCACTCACCCACTCACCCACTCACTCACTCACTCAGTCACCCACCCACCCACCCACCCACTCACCCACTCACTCACCCACTCACTCACCCACTCACTCACCCACTCACTCACCCACTCACTCACTCACTCACTCAGTCACTCACCCACTCAGTCACTCACTCACCCACACACCCACACACCCACTCACCCACCCACTCACTCACCCACTCACTCACCCACTCACTCACCCACTCACTCACCCACTCACTCACCCACTCACTCACTCACCCACTCACTCACTCACTCAGTCACACACCCACACACCCACTCACTCACCCACTCACTCACTCACTCACCCACTCACTCACCCACTCACTCACTCACTCACCCACACACCCACTCACTCACCCACTCAGTCACTCACTCACCCACACACCCACACACCCACTCACTCACCCACTCACTCACTCACCCACTCACTCACTCACCCACTCACCCACTCACTCACCCACTCACTCACTCACCCACTCACCCACTCACTCACCCACTCACTCACTCACCCACTCACCCACTCACTCACCCACTCACTCACCCACTCACTCACCCACTCACTCACTCACCCACTCACCCACTCACTCACTCACCCACTCACCCACTCACTCACCCACTCACTCACTCACTCAGTCACCCACCCACCCACCCACTCACCCACCCACTCACTCACTCACTCACCCACTCACCCACTCACTCACCCACTCACCCACTCACCCACTCACTCACTCACCCACTCACCCACTCACCCACTCACTCACCCACTCACTCACTCACTCAGTCACACACCCACACACCCACTCACTCACCCACTCACTCACCCACTCACTCACTCACTCACCCACTCACTCACTCACTCACCCACTCACTCACTCACTCACTCACCCACTCACTCACCCACTCACTCACTCACTCACTCACCCACACACCCACTCACTCACCCACTCAGTCACTCACTCACCCACACACCCACTCACTCACCCACTCACTCACCCACTCACTCACTCACCCACTCACCCACTCACCCACTCACCCACTCACTCACTCACTCAGTCACCCACCCACCCACCCACTCACCCACCCACTCACTCACTCACTCACTCACCCACTCACCCACTCACTCACTCACTCACTCAGTCACCCACCCACCCACTCACCCACCCACTCACTCACTCACCCACTCACTCACTCACCCACACACCCACTCACCCACTCACCACCCACTCACCCACTCACTCACTCACGCAGTCATCCACCCACTCACTCACCCACACACCCACTCACCCACTCACTCACCACTCACTCACCCACTCACTCACCCACACACCCACCCACTCACCCACCCACTCAGTCACCCACTCACTCACCCACTCACTCACCCACTCACCCACCCACTCACTCACTCACTCACCCACTCAGTCACTCACCCACCCATTCACCCACTCACTCACTCACTCACCCACCCACTCACTCAGTCACTCACTCACTCACCCACTCACTCACCCACTCACTCACTCAGTCACTCACTCACTCACTCACTCACTCACCCACTCACTCACCCACTCACTCAGTCACTCAGTCACTCACTCAGTCACTCACTCACCCACTCACTCGGTTAGAGAAGGAGGCTGCGGAGACACGGACACAGAGACACAGAGACACTCACCCACCCACTCACCCACCACTCACTCACTCACCCACTCACCCACTCAGTCACTCACTCACCCACCCACTCATTCACTCATCCACCCACTCACTCATTCACTCACCCACTCACTCACCCACCCACTCACTCACCCATCCACCCACCCAATCAGCCAACCACTCACTCACCCACTCACTCATTCACTCACCCACTTACCCACTCACCCACTTACCCACTCACTCACTCACCCACCCACTCACTCACTCATCCACTCACTCACACACCCACTCACCCACCCACTCACTCACTCACCCACCCACTCACCCACCCACCCACCCACTCACTCACTCACCCACCCACTCACTCACTCACTCACCCACCCACTCACTCACTCACCCACCCACCCACCTACTCACCTACCCACCTACTCACTCACCCACTCACCCATCCACCCACTCACTCACTCACCCACCCACTCACCCACCCACCCACCCACTCACTCACTCCCACTCACCCACCAGCTCCTCTGCAGACTTCTTGTCTCCCTCATTTTGAACCTGAAAAAAACATCAACATCATCATCACCAACATCAACATCATCATCACCACCATCAGCACCACTCACCCCCCCCACCACCATCACGACCACCACCATCATCACCACCACAATCACCACCATCACCACCACTCACCCCCCCCCCCACCACCATCACCACCACAATCACCACCATCACCACCACCACCATCACCACCTCCACCACCACCACCACCACCACCACCTCCACCACCACCTCCACCATCACCACCACCACCACCACCACCATCACCACCACCACCATCACCACCACCACCATCACCACCACCACCACCACCTCCATCACCACCACCACCATCACCACCACCACCATCACCACCATCACCACCACCACCACCACCATCACCACCACCACCATCACCACCACCACCATCACCACCACCACCATCACCACCACCACCATCACCACCACCATCATCACCAACACCACCACCTCCATCACCACCACCACCTCCACCACCACCACCACCACCCCCACCACCACCACCATCACCATCATCACCTCCACCAACACCTCCATCACCACCACCACCACCACCACCACCACCTCCATCACCACCACCACCACCACCACCTCCATCACCACCACCATCACCACCATCACCTCCACCACCACCACCACCACCACCACCTCCATCACCACCACCATCACCACCATCACCTCCACCACCACCACCACCTCCATCACCTCCACCATCACCACCACCACCACCTCCATCACCACCACCATCACCACCATCACCTCCACCATCACCACCACCATCACCACCACCACCTCCATCACCACCACCATCACCTCCACCATCACCACCATCACCACCTCCATCACCACCACCACCACCACCACCTCCATCACCACCACCACCACCTCCATCACCACCACCACCACCATCACCATCATCACCTCCACCACCACCTCCATCACCACCACCACCACCACCACCTCCATCACCACCACCACCACCACCACCTCCATCACCACCACCACCACCACCACCTCCATCACCACCACCATCACCACCATCACGTCCACCACCACCACCACCTCCATCACCTCCACCATCACCACCACCTCTCACCACCATCACGTCCACCACCACCACCACCTCCATCACCTCCACCATCACCACCACCACCACCTCCATCACCACCACCATCACCACCACCTCTCACCTCCATCTCATCACCTCCACCACCACCACCACCACCTCCATCACCACCACCATCACCACCATCACCTCCACCACCACCTCCATCACCACCACCACCACCACCACCTCCATCACCACCACCACCACCACCACCTCTCACCTCCATCTCATCACCTCCTCCCTCTCCTCCATCTCCTCCTCCCCCCCCGAGGCTCAGCTCTGGCCCTGCGTCCTCATTGTACCCGGGCACTAGGCCGATGATGTTCACGCCTGCAGCCACAGGCACAGGTCCCCCAGGTAGCCTCAACACACTGTAGGGGCAAGTGCGGCAGTGTCTATGTACTACGCACACCACACGCACACACACAGATAAAGCTCCCCCAGGTAGCTTCTAGCAGGGCTGTAGGGGCAAGGGCTGTTAGCTAGCGAGTAGTAGCAGCAGCAGTGTCTATGTACTACACACACCACACGCAGACAAAGCTCCCCCAGGCAGCCTCTAGCAGGACTGTAGGGGCAAGGGCTGTTAGTAGCAGCAGCAGCAGCAGTGTCTATGCACTACACACACCACACGCAGACAAAGCTCCCCCAGGTAGCCTCTAGCAGGACTGTAGGGGCAAGGGCTGTTAGTAGTAGCAGCAGTGTCTATGTACTACACACACCACGCACAGACAAAGCTCCCCCAGGTAGCCTCCAGCAGGGCTGTAGGGGCAAGTGCTGTTAGTAGCAGCAGCAGTGTCTATGTACTACACACACCACACACAGACAAAGCTCCCCCAGGTAGCTTCTAGCAGGGCTGCAGGGGCAAGGGCTGTTAGCTAGCGAGTAGTAGCAGCAGTGTCTATGTACTACACACACCACACACAGACAAAGCTCCCCCAGGTAGCTTCTAGCAGGGCTGCAGGGGCAAGGGCTGTTAGCTAGCGAGTAGTAGCAGCAGTGTCTATGTACTACACACACCACACGCAGACAAAGCTCCCCCAGGTAGCCTCTAGCAGGACTGTAGGGGCAAGTGCTGTTAGTAGCAGCAGCAGCAGTGTCTATGTACTACACACACCACGCACACAGACAAAGCTACCCCAGGTAGCCTCTAGCAGGGCTGTAGGGGCAAGTGCTGTTAGTAGTAGCAGCAGTGTCTATGTACTACACACACCACGCACAGACAAAGCTACCCCAGGTAGCCTCAATAAACTGTAGGGGCAAGAGATGTTAGCTAGCGAGTATTAGCAGCAGTGTCTATGTACTACACACACCACACACACACACACAGAGACAAAAGCCAAACTTTAAATGAATACCAAAGTGTTAAGTTATCAACAAAACACGGTAGGCCGCGGCCTAGGATCACCGCGGGCCCCCCCTGCCTCGCCTGAAAACCCCGCGGGAAAAGCGCGCGCGATCCCGGCCGGTGAGAGCCAGGCAAGCCGGGGGGGGGGGGGGGGGGTCGGTGTCGGGGTATAAACAAACGACGCGAGGTGGGTGAGGGGGGCATGAGGGGTGGTCTCCCCACCCCCCCCTCTCTCTCTCTCTCCCACAGAGACACACACCGTCCCTCACCGTCGTTGTCGTTGTCCGAGTCGGCATCGGAATCCCCAGCGTAGGCCGCGAGCGAGAGAATGGCGGAGCGCCTCAACTCCATCGTGCGTTTCGCGTGAGGAGAGAGAGACGCGGTGACGTCACCGCGCCACCGTGCGTCGTGACGTCACGTCGTCGCCGCGCGCGCCGTGCGCGGTGACGTCGTCGTCGTCGCCGCGCGCGCCGTGCGTGGTGACGTCACGTCGTCGCCGCGCGCGCCGTGCGCGGTGACGTCTTCGTCGTCGCCGCGCGCGCTGTGCGTGGTGACGTCATCGTCGTCGCCGCGCGCGCCGTGCGCGGTGACGTCATCGTCGTCGCCGCGCGCGCCGTGCGTCGTGACGTCACGTCGTCGCCGCGCGCGCCGTGCGTCGTGACGTCACGTCGTCGCCGCGCGCGCCGTGCGTGGTGACGTCACGAGACGTTTCGCCCCGCGGGCTTTGTGCGATTGACTCGGGAGGTTTGCCGACGTCACCGCGCGCTCCACCGTGCGTCGTGACGTCATCGTCGCCGCGCGCGAGCCGTGCGTCGTGACGTCATCGTCGCCGCGCGCGAGCCGTGCGCGGTGACGTCAGGGGACGTTCTGTGCGGGCGACGCCGGAGGTGCCGACGTCACCGCGCTACCGTGCGTCGTGACGTCATGGGACGGGCGTCTTGGAAGGCGGTTGGTTTGGGTGACGTCACCGCGCTACAATGCGTGATGACGTCAGGAACGTGAAGCCAGCGACGTGATGATGTCATTACGTTCTCACAGAGCCAGACTGAGGCTCCCACAGGGTTCAGTGTCAATCACTGAGGCTCACAGAGCCAGACTGAGGCTCCCACAGGGTTCAGTGTTAATCACTGAGGCTCACAGAGCCAGACTGAGGCTCCCACAGGGTTCAGTGTTAATCACTGAGGCTCACTGAGCCAGACTGAGGCTCCCACAGGGTTCAGTGTTAATCACTGAGGCTCACAGAGCCAGACTAAGGCTCCCACAGGGTTCAGTGTTAATCACTGAGGCTCACAGAGCCAGACTGAGGCTCCCACAGGGTTCAGTGTTAATCACTGAGGCTCACAGAGCCAGACTGAGGCTCCCACAGGGTTCAGTGTTAATCACTGAGGCTCACAGAGCCAGACTGAGGCTCCCACAGGGTTCAGTGTTAATCACTGAGGCTCACTGAGCCAGACTGAGGCTCCCACAGGGTTCAGTGTTAATCACTGAGGCTCACAGAGCCAGACTGAGGCTCCCACAGGGTTCAGTGTTAATCACTGAGACTCACAGAGCCAGACTGAGGCTCCCACAGGGTTCAGTGTTAATCACTGAGGCTCACAGAGCCAGACTGAGGCTCCCACAGGGTTCAGTGTCAATCACTGAGGCTCACAGAGCCAGACTGAGGCTCCCACAGGGTTCAGTGTTAATCACTGAGGCTCACAGAGCCAGACTGAGGCTCCCACAGGGTTCAGTGTTAATCACTGAGACTCACAGAGCCAGACTGAGGCTCCCACAGGGTTCAGTGTTAATCACTGAGACTCACTGAGCCAGACTGAGGCTCCCACAGGGTTCAGTGTTAATCACTGAGACTCACTGAGCCAGACTGAGGCTCCCACAGGGTTCAGTGTTAATCAGTGAGACTCACAGAGCCAGACTAAGGCTCCCACAGGGTTCAGTGTTAATCACTGAGGCTCACAGAGCCAGACTGAGGCTCCCACAGGGTTCAGTGTTAATCACTGAGGCTCACAGAGCCAGACTGAGGCTCCCACAGGGTTCAGTGTTAATCACTGAGGCTCACAGAGCCAGACTAAGGCTCCCACAGGGTTCAGTGTTAATCACTGAGACTCACTGAGCCAGACTAAGGCTCCCACAGGGTTCAGTGTTAATCACTGAGGCTCACAGAGCCAGACTGAGGCTCCCACAGGGTTCAGTGTTAATCACTGAGGCTCACAGAGCCAGACTGAGGCTCCCACAGGGTTCAGTGTCAATCACTGAGGCTCACAGAGCCAGACTGAGGCTCCCACAGTGTTCAGTGTTAATCACTGAGGCTCACAGAGCCAGACTGAGGCTCCCACAGAGTTCAGTGTTAATCAGTGAGACTCACAGAGCCAGACTGAGGCTCCCACAGGGTTCAGTGTTAATCACTGAGGCTCACAGAGCCAGACTGAGGCTCCCACAGGGTTCAGTGTTAATCACTGAGGCTCACTGAGCCAGACTGAGGCTCCCACAGGGTGGAGCTAATCAATAACTTTAGACATTGCTGATGGAGCTAATCAATAACTTTAGACATTGCCGATGGAGCTAATCAATAACTTTAGACATTGCCGATGGAGCTAATCAATAACTTTAGACATTGCTGATGGAGCTAATCAATAACTTTAGACATTGCTGATGGAGCTAATCAATAACTTTAGACATTGCTGATGGAGCTAATCAATAACTTTAGACATTGCTGATGGAGCTAATCAATAACTTTAGACATTGCTGATGGAGCTAATCAATAACTTTAGACATTGCTGATAGAGCTAATCAATAACTTTAGACATTGCTGATGGAGCTAATCAATAACTTTAGACATTGCTGATGGAGCTAATCAATAACTTTAGGCATTGCTGATGGAGCTAATCAATAACTTTAGACATTGCTGATGGAGCTAATCAATAACTTTAGACAGTGCTGATGGAGCTAATCAATAACTTTAGACATTGCCGATGGAGCTAATCAATAACTTTAGACATTGCTGATGGAGCTAATCAATAACTTTAGACATTGCTGATGGAGCTAATCAATAACTTTAGACATTGCTGATGGAGCTAATCAATAACTTTAGACATTGCTGATGGAGCTAATCAATAACTTTAGACAGTGCTGATGGAGCTAATCAATAACTTTAGACATTGCTGATGGAGCTAATCAATAACTTTAGACATTGCTGATGGAGCTAATCAATAACTTTAGACATTGCTGATGGAGCTAATCAATAACTTTAGACATTGCTGATGGAGCTAATCAATAACTTTAGACATTGCCGATGGAGCTAATCAATAACTTTAGACAGTGCTGATGGAGCTAATCAATAACTTTAGACATTGCCGATGGAGCTAATCAATAACTTTAGACATTGCCGATGGAGCTAATCAATATATTTTATTATTAAACCTTCACATCGATAATCAGAGCGAACACTCTACACACACAACGTGAATAACACCAGTCCGTCTTTGTGTGTGTGTCTGTGTGTGTCTGTGTGTGTGTCTATGTGTGTGTGTCTCTGTGTGTGTGTGTCTGTGTGTGTCTCTGTGTGTGTGTCTCTGTGTGTGTGTGTCTGTGTGTGTGTCTGTGTGTGTGTCTGTGTGTGTGTCTGTGTGTGTGTCTGTGTGTGTGTCTGTGTGTCTGTGTGTCTCTGTGTGTGTGTGTCTGTGTGTGTCTCTGTGTGTGTGTGTCTGTCTCTGTGTGTGTCTGTGTGTGTGTGTCTGTGTGTCTCTGTGTGTGTCTCTGTGTGTGTGTCTCTGTGTGTGTGTGTCTGTGTGTGTGTATCTGTGTCTCTGTGTGTGTGTGTCTGTGGTGTGTGTGTCTGTGTGTGTCTGTCTCTGTGTGTGTGTGTCTGTGTGTCTGTGTGTCTCTGTGTGTCTCTGTGTGTGTGTGTCTGTGTGTGTCTCTGTGTGTGTGTGTCTGTGTGTGTCTCTGTGTGTGTGTGTCTGTCTCTGTGTGTGTGTCTGTGTGTGTCTGTGTGTCTCTGTGTGTCTCAGTGTGTGTGTCTCTGTGTGTGTGTGTCTGTGTGTGTGTATCTGTGTGTCTGTGTCTCTGTGTGTGTGTGTCTGTGTGTCTGTGGTGTGTGTGTCTGTGTGTGTGTGTCTGTGTGTGTCTGTGTGTGTCTGTGTTGTTTGTCTCTGTGTGTGTCTGTGTGTGTGTCTGTGTGTGTCTCTGTGTGTGTGTGTCTGTGTGTGTCTCTGTGTGTGTGTCTGTGTGTGTCTCTGTGTGTGTGTGTCTGTGTCTGTGTGTCTATGTGTGTGTGTCTCTGTGTGTGTGTGTCTGTGTGTGTGTCTGTGTGTGTCTCTGTGTGTGTGTCTGTGTGTGTGTCTGTGTGTCTGTGTGTCTCTGTGTGTGTGTCTGTGTGTGTGTCTATGTGTGTGTGTCTCTGTGTGTGTGTGTGTGTCTATGTGTGTGTGTCTCTGTGTGTGTGTGTCTCTGTGTGTCTGTGTGTGTGTCTGTGTGTGTATGTGTCTCTGTGTGTGTCTCTGTGTGTGTCTCTGTGTGTGTCTCTGTGTGTCTCTGTGTGTCTGTCTGTGTGTCTGTGTCTCTGTCCGTCTGTGTCCTACAGTGCCGGCCTTCATTAATAGGCAGTGCTGTTGACAAACAGCACTTGCCACTACAGCCCTGCTAGAGGCTACCTGGGGTAGCTGTGTCTGTGCGTGGTGTGTGTAGTACATAGACACTGCTGCTACACTACACTATACACTACACTACTATACACTATACACTACACAGAACTAGTATAGTGTAGTGTATAGTGTAGTGTATAGTGTAGTGTATAGTGTAGTGTATAGTGTAGTGTATAGTGTAGTGTATAGTGTAGTGTATAGTGTAGTGTATAGTGTAGTGTATAGTGTAGTGTGTAGTAGTGTAGTGTGTAGTGTAGTGTATAGTGTAGTGAATAGTGTAGTGTATAGTGTAGTGTATAGTGTAGTGTATAGTGTAGTGAATAGTGTAGTGTATAGTGTAGTGTATAGTGTAGTGTGTAGTAGTGTAGTGTGTAGTGTAGTGTATAGTGTAGTGTATAGTGTAGTGTATAGTGTAGTGTATAGTGTAGTGTATAGTGTAGTGAATAGTGTAGTGTATAGTGTAGTGTATAGTGTAGTGTGTAGTAGTGTAGTGTGTAGTGTAGTGTATAGTGTAGTGTATAGTGTAGTGTATAGTGTAGTGTATAGTGTAGTGTATAGTGTAGTGTATAGTGTAGTGTATAGTGTAGTGTATAGTGTAGTGTATAGTGTAGTGTATAGTGTAGTGTGTAGTAGTGTAGTGTGTAGTGTAGTGTATAGTGTAGTGAATAGTGTAGTGTATAGTGTAGTGTATAGTGTAGTGTATAGTGTAGTGAATAGTGTAGTGTATAGTGTAGTGTATAGTGTAGTGTGTAGTAGTGTAGTGTGTAGTGTAGTGTATAGTGTAGTGTATAGTGTAGTGTATAGTGTAGTGTATAGTGTAGTAGTGTAGTGTGTAGTGTAGTGTATAGTGTAGTGTATAGTGTAGTGTATAGTGTAGTGTATAGTGTAGTGTATAGTGTAGTGTATAGTGTAGTGAATAGTGTAGTGTATAGTGTAGTGTATAGTGTAGTGTATAGTGTAGTGTATAGTGTAGTGTATAGTGTAGTGAATAGTGTAGTGTATAGTGTAGTGTATAGTGTAGTGTATAGTGTAGTGTATAGTGTAGTGTATAGTGTAGTGTATAGTAGTGTATAGTGTAGTGTATAGTGTAGTGAATAGTGTAGTGTATAGTGTAGTGTATAGTAGTGTATAGTAGTGTATAGTGTAGTGTATAGTAGTGTATAGTGTAGTGTATAGTAGTGTATAGTGTAGTGTATAGTGTAGTGTATAGTGTAGTGTATAGTGTAGTGTATAGTGTAGTGTATAGTGTAGTGTATAGTGTAGTGTATAGTAGTGTATAGTGTAGTGTATAGTAGTGTATAGTGTAGTGTATAGTGTAGTGTATAGTGTAGTGTATAGTAGTGTATAGTGTAGTGTATAGTGTAGTGTAGTGTGTAGTGTAGTGTAGTGTATAGTGTAGTGTATAGTGTATAGTGTAGTGTATAGTAGTGTATAGTGTAGTGTATAGTGTAGTGTAGTGTATAGTGTAGTGTATAGTGTAGTGTATAGTAGTGTATAGTGTAGTGTATAGTGTAGTGTATAGTGTAGTGTATAGTGTAGTGTATAGTGTAGTGTATAGTAGTGTATAGTAGTGTAGTGTGTAGTGTAGTGTATAGTGTAGTGTATAGTGTAGTGTATAGTGTAGTGTATAGTGTAGTGTATAGTGTAGTGTGTAGTGTAGTGTATAGTGTAGTGTATAGTGTAGTGTATAGTGTAGTGTATAGTAGTGTATAGTGTAGTGTATAGTGTAGTGTATAGTGTAGTGTATAGTGTAGTGTATAGTGTAGTGTGTAGTGTATAGTGTAGTGTATAGTGTAGTGTATAGTGTAGTGTATAGTGTAGTGTATAGTGTAGTGTATAGTGTAGTGTATAGTAGTGTATAGTGTAGTGTATAGTGTAGTGTATAGTGTAGTGTGTAGTGTAGTGTATAGTGTAGTGTATAGTGTAGTGTATAGTGTAGTGTATAGTAGTGTGTAGTGTAGTGTATAGTGTAGTGTATAGTGTAGTGTATAGTGTAGTGTATAGTGTAGTGTATAGTGTAGTGTATAGTGTAGTGTGTAGTGTAGTGTATAGTAGTGTGTAGTGTAGTGTATAGTAGTGTATAGTGTAGTGTATAGTGTAGTGTATAGTGTAGTGTATAGTAGTGTAGTGTGTAGTGTAGTGTATAGTGTAGTGTATAGTGTAGTGTATAGTAGTGTAGTGTGTAGTGTAGTGTATAGTGTAGTGTATAGTGTAGTGTATAGTGTAGTGTGTAGTGTAGTGTATAGTGTAGTGTATAGTAGTGTAGTGTATAGTGTAGTGTATAGTGTATAGTGTAGTGTATAGTGTAGTGTATAGTAGTGTGTAGTGTAGTGTATAGTAGTGTAGTGTATAGTGTAGTGTATAGTGTATAGTGTAGTGTATAGTGTAGTGTAGTGTATAGTGTAGTGTATAGTGTAGTGTATAGTGTAGTGTATAGTGTAGTGTATAGTGTATAGTGTAGTGTATAGTGTAGTGTGTAGTGTAGTGTATAGTGTAGTGTATAGTGTAGTGTATAGTGTAGTGTATAGTGTAGTGTATAGTGTAGTGTATAGTAGTGTAGTGTATAGTGTAGTGTATAGTGTAGTGTATAGTGCAGTGTATAGTGTATAGTGTAGTGTGTAGTGTAGTGTATAGTGTAGTGTATAGTGTAGTGTGTAGTGTGTAGTGTATAGTGTAGTGTATAGTGTAGTGTAGTGTATAGTGTAGTGTATAGTGTAGTGTATAGTGTAGTGTATAGTGTAGTGTGTAGTGTGTAGTGTATAGTGTAGTGTATAGTGTAGTGTATAGTGTAGTGTATAGTGTAGTGTATAGTGTAGTGTATAGTGTAGTGTGTAGTGTGTAGTGTATAGTGTAGTGTATAGTGTAGTGTATAGTGTAGTGTATAGTGTAGTGTATAGTGTAGTGTGTAGTGTAGTGTATAGTGTAGTGTATAGTGTAGTGTATAGTGTAGTGTATAGTGTAGTGTATAGTGTAGTGTGTAGTGTGTAGTGTATAGTGTAGTGTATAGTGCAGTGTATAGTGTATAGTGTAGTGTGTAGTGTAGTGTATAGTGTAGTGTATAGTGTAGTGTGTAGTGTAGTGTATAGTGTAGTGTATAGTGTAGTGTATAGTGCAGTGTATAGTGTATAGTGTAGTGTGTAGTGTAGTGTATAGTGTAGTGTATAGTGTAGTGTATAGTGTAGTGTATAGTGTAGTGTGTAGTGTGTAGTGTAGTGTATAGTGTAGTGTATAGTGTAGTGTATAGTAGTGTATAGTGTAGTGTATAGTGTAGTGTATAGTGTAGTGTATAGTAGTGTATAGTGTAGTGTATAGTAGTGTAGTGTATAGTGTAGTGTATAGTAGTGTAGTGTATAGTGTAGTGTATAGTAGTGTATAGTGTAGTGTATAGTAGTGTATAGTGTAGTGTATAGTGTAGTGTATAGTGTAGTGTATAGTAGTGTAGTGTATAGTGTAGTGTATAGTAAATACACTACTAAACAGCAGTGTATTTACTATACACTACTATACACTACTGACCTTAATGTATTCTAAGTTATGCTAATTAATTCATAAATTGCCCTAATTTATGCTAATTTATGCACAAAAGCTTAACATTTTTTTATTCATTTTTTTTCCTTCATGCATTTTAATATATTACCAAACAGTTAAACATTTTATTATAATTTATTATTATTCACACTTACCATAATGCATTTGAATTTTTTCCCAAATATTTAACGAAATTAAATCTTCACTTTGCCTCATGCATTCTAATGTTTCCCAATTTTTTTTTAAAACACAATTTATACTCAACACTTATCCGAATGTGTTTCCTTGTTTTCCCAAATATTTTAACGCAATTTATTTTTTTCCCCCCCCCCCCCCAGCGAATTAGCACCATTTATTATAATGTGTTCTAAAAGCTTACTGTAATTTATGCAAATGAGATAAAAAAAAAATCACCATAAATTATTCTAATTTATGTAAATTTATTCTAATTTATGTAAATTTATTCTAATTTATGTAAATTTATTCTAATTTATGTAAATTTATTCTAATTTATTCAAACGGTTGCATTACGCTTTAACAACTTCATGAACCCGGCACGGCAAACACTCCCGGGGGTCAATTGCAACCGATTGCGTGCAACTGTTGACCCGAGTTAGCTTGCAAACTATGCAACCGCAGTTGCTGCCACCCCCACCGCAACTGGTTGCTAGCAACTGCTAGCAACTGCCCGCGTCGATGGAGTTGCTGGCAACGGAGTTGAAAGCAGCGCGCCTCGGTTGCGTGCAACCACAGTTGCTTGCAACTGGTCGCAGAGGCTTTGGTGAGCAATCGACGGAGTTGCCTGCAACCCGGTTGCTCGATGGGAGTTGCCTTCAACCGCAAACCAAAAGTTGCCCTCAACCAAAAGTTGCCCTCAACCGAAAGTTGCCCTCAACCAAAAGTTGCCCTCAACCAAAAGTTGCCCTCAACCAAAAGTTGCCCTCAACCAAAAGTTGCCCTCAACCAAAAGTTGCCCTCAACCGAAAGTTGCCCTCAACCAAAAGTTGCCCTCAACCAAAAGTTGCCCTCAACCAAAAGTTGCCCGCAAACCAAAAGTTGCCCTCAACCAAAAGTTGCCCTCAACCAAAAGTTGCCCTCAACCAAAAGTTTCCCTCAACCAAAAGTTGCCCTCAACCAAAAGTTGCCCTCAACCAAAAGTTGCCCTCAACCAAAAGTTGCCCTCAACCAAAAGTTGCCCTCAACCAAAAGTTGCCCTCAACCGAAAGTTGCCCTCAACCAAAAGTTGCCCTCAACCAAAAGTTGCCCTCAACCAAAAGTTGCCCGCAAACCAAAAGTTGCCCTCAACCAAAAGTTGCCCTCAACCAAAAGTTGCCCTCAACCAAAAGTTGCCCGCAAACCAAAAGTTGCCCTCAACCAAAAGTTGCCCTCAACCAAAAGTTGCCCTCAACCAAAAGTTGCCCGCAAACCAAAAGTTGCCCTCAACCAAAAGTTGCCCTCAACCAAAAGTTGCCCTCAACCAAAAGTTGCCCGCAAACCAAAAGTTGCCCTCAACCAAAAGTTGCCCTCAACCAAAAGTTGCCCTCAACCAAAAGTTTCCCTCAACCAAAAGTTGCCCTCAACCGAAAGTTGCCCTCAACCAAAAGTTGCCCTCAACCAAAAGTTGCCCTCAACCGAAAGGGAGGTGGTGAGGGTGGTGAGGGTGGTGAGTGTGGTGAGGGTGGTGAGGGAGCGTGGTGAGGGTGGGTGGTGAGGGAGCGTGGTGAGGGTGGGTGGTGAGGGTGAGGGGGTGAGGGTGGTGAGTGAGGGTGGTGAGGGTGGGTGGTGAGTGAGGGTGGTGAGGGTGGGTGGTGAGGGAGCGTGGTGAGGGTGGGTGGTGAGGGTGAGGGGGTGAGGGGGTGAGGGTGGTGAGTGAGGGTGGTGAGGGTGGGTGGTGAGTGAGGGTGGTGAGGGTGGGTGGTGAGGGTGAGGGGGTGAGGGGGTGAGGGTGGTGAGTGAGGGTGGTGAGGGTGGGTGGTGAGGGAGCGTGGTGAGGGTGGGTGGTGAGGGTGAGGGGGTGAGGGGGTGAGGGTGGTGAGTGAGGGTGGTGAGGATGGGTGGTGAGTGAGGGTGGTGAGGGTGGGTGGTGAGGGAGCGTGGTGAGGGTGGGTGGTGAGGGTGAGGGGGTGAGGGGGTGAGGGTGGTGAGGGAGGGTGGTGAGTGAGGGTGGTGAGGGTGGTGAGTGAGGGTGGTGAGGGTGGTGAGGGTGGTGGTGAGTGAGGGTGGTGAGGGTGGTGAGTGAGTGAGGGTGGTGAGGGTGTAGTGGTGAGGGTGGTGGTGAGTGAGGCTGGTGATGGTGAGTGAGGGTGGCTCAGTGAACGGGGTCCATAGCGACGTTGTCCACTCCAGACTTATGGCCCTAAAACAACAACAACAACAACAAGATCAACAACAACAACAACATTATCAAACACAACAACAAGATAAATAACATCAGTAATAACAACATTATCAATAACATCAGTAACAACAACATAATCAATAACAACATTATCAATAACAACAACAACCACAACAACATTATCAATAACAACATTATCAATAATAACAACAACCACAACAACCACGTCAACAACCACAACAACAACCACGTCAACAACCACAGCAAAAAAACACCGCAACCACACTCACTCCATGCTGCAAAGGGTGGCGATGACATCATCGCTTCCGATGGCGCCACCGCTTCCGATGACGTCACCGCTTCCGATGACATCACCGCTTCCGATGACATCACCGCTTCAGATGACGTCACCGCTTCCGATGACGTCACCGCTTCCGATGACATCACCGCTTCCGATGGCGTCATCGCTTCCGATGGCGTCATCGCTTCCGATGACGCCATCGCTTCCGATGGCGTCATCGCTTCAGATGGCGCCACCGCTTCCGATGACGTCATCGCTTCCGATGGCGTCATCGCTTCCGATGGCGTCATCGCTTCCGATGGCGCCACCGCTTCCGATGACGTCACCGCTTCCGATGACATCACCGCTTCCGATGACATCACCGCTTCAGATGACGTCACCGCTTCCGATGACGTCACCGCTTCCGATGACATCACCGCTTCCGATGGCGTCATCGCTTCCGATGGCGTCATCGCTTCCGATGACGCCATCGCTTCCGATGGCGTCATCGCTTCAGATGGCGCCACCGCTTCCGATGACGTCATCGCTTCCGATGGCGTCATCGCTTCCGATGGCGTCATCGCTTCCGATGGCGTCATCGCTTCCGATGGCGTCATCGCTTCCGATGACGTCATCGCTTCAGATGGCGTCATCGCTTCAGATGGCGCCACCGCTTCCGATGGCGTCATCGCTTCAGATGGCGTCATCGCTTCAGATGGCGTCATCGCTTCCGATGGCGTCATCGCTTCCGATGGCGTCATCGCTTCCGATGGCGCCATCGCTTCCGATGGCGCCATCGCTTCCGATGGCGTCATCGCTTCAGATGGCGTCATCGCTTCCGATGGCGTCATCGCTTCAGATGGCGTCATCGCTTCCGATGGCGTCATCGCTTCAGATGGCGTCATCGCTTCAGATGGCGTCATCGCTTCCGATGGCGTCATCGCTTCAGATGGCGTCATCGCTTCAGATGGCGTCATCGCTTCCGATGGCGTCATCGCTTCAGATGGCGTCATCGCTTCCGATGGCGCCATCGCTTCCGATGGCGTCATCGCTTCAGATGGCGTCATCGCTTCCGATGGCGTCATCGCTTCCGATGGCGTCATCGCTTCCGATGGCGTCACCGCTTCCGATGGCGTCATCGCTTCAGATGGCGTCACCGCTTCCGATGGCGCCATCGCTTCAGATGGCGTCATCGCTTCCGATGGCGCCATCGCTTCAGATGGCGTCACCGCTTCCGATGGCGCCATCGCTTCAGATGGCGTCACCGCTTCCGATGGCGCCATCGCTTCAGATGGCGTCATCGCTTCAGATGGCGTCATCGCTTCCGATGGCGTCATCGCTTCCGATGACGGCATCGCTTCAGATGGCGTCATCGCTTCCGATGGCGCCATCGCTTCAGATGGCGTCACCGCTTCCGATGGCGTCATCGCTTCAGATGGCGTCATCGCTTCCGATGGCGTCACCGCTTCAGATGGCGTCATCGCTTCCGATGGCGCCATCGCTTCAGATGGCGTCATCGCTTCCGATGGCGTCATCGCTTCAGATGGCGTCATCGCTTCCGATGGCGCCATCGCTTCAGATGGCGTCACCGCTTCCGATGGCGTCATCGCTTCAGATGGCGTCATCGCTTCCGATGGCGTCACCGCTTCAGATGGCGTCATCGCTTCCGATGGCGCCATCGCTTCAGATGGCGTCATCGCTTCCGATGGCGTCACCGCTTCAGATGGCGTCATCGCTTCCGATGGCGCCATCGCTTCAGATGGCGTCATCGCTTCCGATGGCGTCATCGCTTCAGATGGCGTCATCGCTTCCGATGGCGTCATCGCTTCCGGTGGCGTCACCGCTTCCGATGACGCCATCGCTTCCGATGACGTCGCCAGTTCCGACGATGACGTCATCGGAAGCGTCGTCATGACCGCGATCACCGTGGAGTTAACAGTCGACGTTTCCATGGCAACGAATCGGGCACCGGGGTTGCCATGGTAACGCGCTCACCACTCACCTTGTTGGGCTGGGTGGACCTGGGTGGTGGTGAGCGGTGAAAATACGACAAACAGTTAGTGGTGAGTGGGTGAGTGGGTGGTGAGTGAGTGGTGAGTGAGTGGTGAGTGGGTGAGTGAGTGGGTGGGTGAGTGGGTGGTGAGTGAGTGGTGAGTGGGTGAGTGAGTGGGTGGGTGAGTGGGTGAGTGAGTGAGTGAGTGGGTGGGTGAGTGGGTGGTGAGTGAGTGGTGAGTGAGTGGTGAGTGAGTGGTGAGTGGGTGAGTGGTGAGTGGGTGGTGAGTGAGTGGTGAGTGGGTGAGTGAGTGGGTGGGTGAGTGGGTGGTGAGTGAGTGGTGAGTGGGTGAGTGAGTGGGTGGGTGAGTGGGTGGTGAGTGGGTGGTGAGTGGGTGGGTGAGTGGGTGGTGAGTGAGTGGTGAGTGGGTGAGTGAGTGGGTGGGTGAGTGGGTGGTGAGTGAGTGGTGAGTGGGTGGGTGAGTGGGTGGTGAGTGAGTGGTGAGTGGGTGAGTGAGTGGGTGGGTGAGTGGGTGGTGAGTGAGTGGTGAGTGAGTGAGTGGTGAGTGAGTGGTGAGTGAGTGGGTGAGTGGGTGGTGAGTGAGTGGTGAGTGAGTGGTGAGTGAGTGGTGAGTGGGTGAGTGGTGAGTGGGTGGTGAGTGGGTGAGTGGTGAGTGAGTGGTGAGTGGTGAGTGGGTGGTGAGTGGGTGAGTGGTGAGTGAGTGGTGAGTGGGTGAGTGGGTGAGTGGTGAGTGGGTGGTGAGTGGGTGAGTGGTGAGTGAGTGGTGAGTGAGTGGTGAGTGAGTGGTGAGTGAGTGGTGAGTGAGTGGTGAGTGGGTGAGTGGTGAGTGGGTGAGTGGTGAGTGAGTGGGTGAGTGGGTGAGTGGGTGAGTGAGTGGTGAGTGAGTGGTGAGTGGGTGGTGAGTGGGTGGGTGAGTGAGTGGGTGAGTGGTGAGTGGGTGAGTGGTGAGTGAGTGGTGAGTGAGTGGTGAGTGAGTGGTGAGTGGGTGAGTGGTGAGTGGGTGAGTGGTGAGTGAGTGGGTGAGTGGGTGAGTGGGTGAGTGAGTGGTGAGTGAGTGGTGAGTGGGTGGTGAGTGGGTGGGTGAGTGAGTGGGTGAGTGGTGAGTGGGTGAGTGGTGAGTGAGTGGTGAGTGAGTGGTGAGTGAGTGGTGAGTGAGTGGTGAGTGGGTGAGTGGTGAGTGGGTGAGTGGTGAGTGAGTGGGTGAGTGGGTGAGTGGGTGAGTGAGTGGTGAGTGAGTGGTGAGTGGGTGGTGAGTGGGTGGGTGAGTGAGTGGGTGAGTGGTGAGTGGGTGAGTGGTGAGTGAGTGGTGAGTGAGTGGTGAGTGGGTGGTGAGTGGGTGGGTGAGTGGGTGAGTGGGTGGTGAGTGGGTGAGTGGTGAGTGGGTGGTGAGTGGGTGGGTGAGTGGGTGGTGAGTGGGTGAGTGGTGAGTGGGTGGTGAGTGGGTGGGTGAGTGAGTGGGTGGTGAGTGGGTGAGTGAGTGGGTGAGTGGGTGAGTGGTGAGTGGGTGGTGAGTGGGTGGTGAGTGGGTGGTGAGTGGGTGGTGAGTGGGTGGTGAGTGGGTGAGTGGGTGAGTGGTGAGTGGGTGGTGAGTGGGTGGTGAGTGGGTGGTGAGTGGGTGAGTGGTGAGTGGTGAGTGGGTGGGTGAGTGGGTGAGTGGGTGGTGAGTGAGTGGGTGGTGAGTGGGTGAGTGGTGAGTGGGTGAGTGGTGAGTGAGTGGTGAGTGAGTGGTGAGTGGGTGGTGAGTGGGTGAGTGGTGAGTGGTGAGTGGGTGGTGAGTGGTGAGTGAGTGGTGAGTGGTGAGTGAGTGGTGAGTGAGTGGTGAGTGGTGAGTGAGTGGGTGAGTGGTGAGTGGTGAGTGGGTGGTGAGTGGGTGAGTGGTGAGTGGTGAGTGAGTGGTGAGTGGTGAGTGAGTGGGTGAGTGGTGAGTGAGTGGTGAGTGAGTGGTGAGTGGTGAGTGAGTGGGTGAGTGGTGAGTGGTGAGTGAGTGGTGAGTGGGTGGTGAGTGGGTGAGTGGTGAGTGGTGAGTGGGTGGTGAGTGGTGAGTGAGTGGTGAGTGGTGAGTGAGTGGTGAGTGGGTGGTGAGTGGGTGGTGAGTGGGTGAGTGGTGAGTGGGTGAGTGGTGAGTGGGTGGTGAGTGGGTGGTGAGTGGGTGAGTGGTGAGTGGGTGAGTGGTGAGTGAGTGGTGAGTGAGTGGTGAGTGAGTGGTGAGTGAGTGGGTGAGTGAGTGGTGAGTGGGTGAGTGGTGAGTGAGTGGTGAGTGAGTGGTGAGTGGGTGGTGAGTGGGTGAGTGAGTGGTGAGTGGTGAGTGAGTGGTGAGTGAGTGGTGAGTGAGTGGTGAGTGGGTGGGTGAGTGAGTGGGTGAGTGAGTGGGTGAGTGAGTGGGTGAGTGGGTGGTGAGTGGGTGAGTGGTGAGTGGTGAGTGGTGAGTGGGTGGTGAGTGGGTGAGTGGGTGGTGAGTGGGTGAGTGAGTGGGTGAGTGAGTGGGTGAGTGGGTGGTGAGTGGGTGGTGAGTGGGTGAGTGGGTGAGTGGTGAGTGGGTGGTGAGTGGGTGAGTGGGTGGTGAGTGGGTGAGTGAGTGGGTGAGTGAGTGGGTGAGTGGGTGGTGAGTGGGTGAGTGGTGAGTGAGTGGTGAGTGGGTGGTGAGTGGGTGGTGAGTGGGTGAGTGGTGAGTGAGTGGTGAGTGGGTGAGTGGTGAGTGGTGAGTGGGTGGTGAGTGGGTGAGTGGGTGGTGAGTGGGTGAGTGAGTGGGTGAGTGAGTGGGTGAGTGGGTGGTGAGTGGGTGAGTGGGTGAGTGGTGAGTGAGTGGTGAGTGGGTGGTGAGTGGGTGAGTGGGTGAGTGGTGAGTGAGTGGTGAGTGGGTGAGTGGGTGAGTGGTGAGTGAGTGGTGAGTGAGTGGTGAGTGGGTGAGTGGTGAGTGGGTGGTGAGTGGGTGAGTGGTGAGTGGGTGGTGAGTGGGTGGGTGGGTGAGTGAGTGGGTGAGTGAGTGGGTGAGTGAGTGGGTGAGTGGTGAGTGGGTGGTGAGTGGGTGAGTGGTGAGTGGGTGGTGAGTGGGTGGGTGAGTGAGTGGGTGAGTGAGTGGGTGAGTGAGTGGGTGGGTGAGTGAGTGGGTGAGTGAGTGGGTGAGTGAGTGAGTGGGTGAGTGAGTGGGTGAGTGAGTGGGTGAGTGAGTGAGTGGGTGGGTGAGTGGGTGGGTGAGTGGGTGAGTGAGTGGGTGAGTGAGTGGGTGAGTGAGTGAGTGGGTGAGTGAGTGGGTGAGTGGGTGGTGAGTGGGTGAGTGGGTGAGTGAGTGGGTGAGTGAGTGGGTGAGTGAGGTGAGTGAGTGGGTGGTGAGTGGGTGAGTGGGTGAGTGGTGAGTGAGTGGTGAGTGAGTGGTGAGTGGGTGAGTGGTGAGTGGGTGGTGAGTGGGTGGGTGAGTGAGTGGGTGAGTGAGTGGGTGAGTGAGTGGGTGGGTGAGTGAGTGGGTGAGTGAGTGGGTGAGTGGGTGAGTGAGTGGGTGAGTGAGTGGGTGAGTGAGTGGGTGAGTGAGTGGGTGAGTGAGTGGGTGAGTGAGTGAGTGGGTGAGTGAGTGGGTGAGTGAGTGAGTGAGTGGGTGAGTGGGTGAGTGAGTGGGTGAGTGAGTGGGTGAGTGAGTGAGTGGGTGGGTGAGTGAGTGAGTGGGTGAGTGAGTGGGTGAGTGAGTGAGTGGGTGAGTGAGTGGGTGAGTGGGTGAGTGAGTGGGTGAGTGAGTGGGTGAGTGAGTGGGTGAGTGAGTGGGTGAGTGAGTGGGTGAGTGAGTGAGTGAGTGGGTGAGTGAGTGGGTGAGTGAGTGAGTGGGTGAGTGAGTGAGTGGGTGAGTGGGTGAGTGAGTGAGTGAGTGGGTGAGTGAGTGGGTGAGTGAGTGGGTGAGTGAGTGGGTGAGTGAGTGGGTGAGTGAGTGGGTGGGTGAGTGAGTGGGTGAGTGGGTGAGTGAGTGAGTGGGTGAGTGAGTGAGTGGGTGAGTGGGTGAGTGAGTGAGTGGGTGGGTGAGTGGGTGGGTG
>NC_136343.1:5558368-5588368 GCF_964198595.1 Lampetra fluviatilis | reverse complement strand
TGTGTCTCTGTGTGTGTCTCTGTGTGTGTGTGTCTGTGTGTGTCTCTCTGTGTGTCTCTCTGTGTGTCTCTCTGTGTGTGTCTCTGTGTGTGTCTCTGTGTGTGTCTCACCGTGTCTCTGTGTGTGTCTCTGTGTCTCTGTGTGTGTCTCTGTGTCTCTGTGTGTGTCTCTGTGTCTCTGTGTGTGTCTCTGTGTGTGTCTCTCTGTCTCTGTGTCTCTGTGTGTGTCTCTGTGTCTCTGTGTCTCTGTGTGTGTCTCTCTGTCTCTGTGTGTCTCTGTGTGTGTCTATCTGTCTCTGTGTCTCTGTGTGTCTCTGTGTGTGTCTCTGTGTGTCTCTGTGTGTCTGTGTGTGTCTCTGTGTGTCTCTGTGTGTGTCTCTGTGTGTGTGTCTCTGTGTGTGTCTCTGTGTGTCTCTGTGTGTGTCTCTGTGTGTGTCTCTGTGTGTGTCTCTGTGTGTGTGTCTGTGTGTGTCTCTCTGTGTGTCTCTGTGTGTGTCTCTGTGTGTGTCTCTGTGTGTGTCTGTGTGTGTGTCTGTGTGTCTCTGTGTGTGTCTCTGTGTGTGTGTGTCTGTGTGTGTCTCTCTGTGTGTCTCTCTGTGTGTCTCTCTGTGTGTGTCTCTGTGTGTGTCTCTGTGTGTGTCTCACCGTGTCTCTGTGTGTGTCTCTGTGTGTCTCTGTGTGTGTCTCTGTGTGTGTCTCTCTGTGTGTGTCTCTGTGTGTGTCTCTGTGTGTGTCTCTGTGTGTGTCTCTCTGTGTGTGTCTCACCGTGTCTCTGTGTGTGTCTCTGTGTGTGTCTCTGTGTGTGTCTCACCGTGTCTCTGTGTGTGTCTCTGTGTGTGTCTCACCGTGTCTCTGTGTGTGTCTCTGTGTGTGTCTCTGTGAGTGTCTCTGTGTGTGTCTCTGTGTGTGTCTCTGTGTGTGTCTCTGTGTGTGTCTCTGTGTGTGTCTCACCGTGTCTCTGTGTGTGTCTCTGTGTGTGTCTCTGTGTGTGTCTCTGTGTGTGTCTCTGTGTCTCTGTGTGTGTCTCTGTGTGTGTCTCTGTGTGTGTCTCTGTGTGTGTCTCACCGTGTCTCTGTGTGTGTCTCTGTGTGTGTCTCTGTGAGTGTCTCTGTGTGTGTCTCTGTGTGTGTCTCACCGTGTCTCTGTGTGTGTCTCTGTGTGTGTCTCTGTGAGTGTCTCTGTGTGTGTCTCTGTGTGTCTCTGTGTGTGTCTCTGTGTGTGTCTCTGTGTGTGTCTCTGTGTGTGTCTCTGTGTGTGTCTCACCGTGTCTCTGTGTGTGTCTCTGTGTGTATCTCTGTGTGTGTCTCTGTGTGTGTCTCCGTGTCTCTGTGAGTGTCTCTGTGTGTGTCTCTGTGTGTGTCTCACCGTGTCTCTGTGTGTGTCTCTGTGAGTGTCTGTGTGTGTGTCTCTGTGTGTGTCTCACCGTGTCTCTGTGTGTGTCTCTGTGTGTGTCTCTGTGAGTGTCTCTGTGTGTGTCTCTGTGTGTGTCTCTGTGTGTGTCTCTGTGTGTGTCTCTGTGTGTGTCTCACCGTGTCTCTGTGTGTGTCTCTGTGTGTATCTCTGTGTGTGTCTCTGTGTGTGTCTCCGTGTCTCTGTGAGTGTCTCTGTGTGTGTCTCTGTGTGTGTCTCTGTGTGTGTCTCACCGTGTCTCTGTGTGTGTCTCTGTGTGTGTCTCTGAGTGTGTCTCAGTGTGTGTCTCTGTGTGTGTCTCTGTGTGTGTCTCTGTGTGTGTCTCTGTGTGTGTCTCTGTGTGTGTCTCTGTGTGTGTCTCTGTGTGTGTCTCTGTGAGTGTCTCTGTGTGTGTCTCACCGTGTCTCTGTGTGTGTCTCTGTGTGTGTCTCTGTGTGTGTCTCTGTGTGTGTGTCTCTGTGTGCGTCTCTGTGTGTGTCTCACCGTGTCTCACCGTGTCTCTGTGTGTGTCTCTGTGTGTGTCTCTGTGTGTGTCTCTGTGTGTGTCTCACCGTGTCTCTGTGTGTGTCTCTGTGTGTGTCTCTGTGTGTGTCTCTGTGTGTGTCTCACCGTGTCTCTGTGTGTCTCTGTGTGTGTCTCTGTGTGTGTCTCTGTGTGTGTCTCTGTGTGTGTCTCACCGTGTCTCACCGTGTCTCTGTGTGTGTCTCTGTGTGTGTGTCTGTGTGTGTCTATGTGTGTGTCTCTGTGGGTCTCTGTGAGTGTCTCCGTGTCTCTGTGTCTCACCTTGTGTGTCTCTGTCTCTGTCTCCGTGTCTCTGTGTGTCTCTGTGTGTGTCTCTGTATCTCACCTTGTCTCTCTGTCTGAGTGTCTCACTTTGTGTGTGTCTCTGTGTCTCCGTGTCTCTGTGAGTGTCTCCGTGTCTCTGTGTGTGTCTCCGTGTCTCTGTGAGTGTCTCCGTGTCTCTGTGTGTGTCTCCGTGTCTCTGTGTGTGTCTCCGTGTCTCTGTGTGTGTCTCCGTGTCTCTGTGTGTGTCTCCGTGTCTCTGTGAGTGTCTCCGTGTCTCTGTGTGTGTCTCTGTGTCTCACCTTGTCTCTCTGTGAGTGTCTCCGTGTCTCTGTGTGTGTCTCCGTGTCTCTGTGTGTGTCTCCGTGTCTCTGTGTGTGTCTCCGTGTCTCTGTGAGTGTCTCCGTGTCTCTGTGTGTGTCTCTGTGTCTCACCGTGTCTCTCTGTGAGTGTCTCCGTGTCTCTGTGTGTGTCTCCGTGTCTCACCTTGTGTCTCTGTGTCTCTGTGTGTGTCTCTGTGTCTCTGTCAGTGTCTCCGTGTCTCCGTGTCTCACCTTGTGTCTCTGTGTCTCTGTGTGTGTCTCTGTGTCTCTGTGTGTCTCTGTGTGTGTCTCTGTGTCTCTGTGTGTGTCTCTGTGTCTCACCTTGTGTCTCCGTGTCTCTGTGTCTCACCTTGTGTCTCTGTGTGTGTCTCCGTGTCTCTGTGAGTGTCTCTGTGTGTGTCTCTGTGTCTCACCTTGTCTCTCTGTGTGTGTCTCCGTGTCTCTGTGTGTGTCTCTGTGTCTCACCTTGTCTCTCTGTGTGTGTCTCTGTGTCTCACCTTGTGTCTCTGTGTCTCTGTGTGTGTCTCTGTGTCTCACCTTGTCTCTCTGTGTGTGTCTCCGTGTCTCTGTGTGTGTCTCTGTGTCTCTGTGTGTGTCTCCGTGTGTGTCTCCGTGTCTCTGTGTGTGTCTCTGTGTCTCTGTGTGTGTCTCTGTGTCTCACCTTGTGTCTCCGTGTCTCTGTGTGTGTCTCCGTGTCTCTGTGAGTGTCTCCGTGTCTCTGTGTCTCTGTGTGTGTCTCTGTGTCTCACCTTGTCTCTCTGTGTCTGTCTCCGTGTCTCTGTCTCTGTGTGTGTCTCCGTGTCTCTGTCTCTGTGTGTGTCTCTGTGTCTCACCTTGTCTCTCTGTGTCTCTGTGTGTGTCTCTGTGTCTCACCTTGTCTCTCTGTGTCTGTCTCCGTGTCTCTGTTTGCTTCCGTGAGGGGGGAATTCCGCGCTCTTCCTCCTGACGTGATGACGTCACCAGGTGAGGCGTCCGGCGTGATGACGTCACCAGGTGCTCCGAAGGTCGACGTGGTGACGTCATCAAGCGAGGTGTCCGGCGTGATGACGTTCGCGAGGTGCGAGAAATGGCGACGGGATGACGTCACCAGGTGGAGGTGTCGGGCGTGATGACGTCACCAGGCGATCCAAAGGGCTACGCGGTGACGTCACCAGGCGAGGTTGTCGGGCGTGGCGACGTCACCAGGCGTGGGTGGAGGCGTGATGACGTCACGACACGCCTATTCACCCGGTGACGTCACCGCGCCCAACCGCCTATTTGGTGACGTCATCACGTCCCCCCTTCACCTCGTGACGTCATCGGGGCGCGGTTCGACGTTTTTCTCAACGTCACAATGTACAGTGTGTACAGTGTGGGTCTCTGTGAGTCTGTGGATCTATGTGGGTCTCTGTGTGTCTCTGTGAGTCTCTGTGAGTCTCTGTGGGTCTCTGTGGGTCTCTGTGAGTCTCTGTGAGTCTCTGTGGGTCTCTGTGAGTCTCTGTGGGTCTCTGTGAGTCTCTGTGAGTCTCTGTGGGTCTCCGTGAGTCTCTGTGGGTCTCTGTGAGTCTCTGTGAGTCTCTGTGGGTCTCTGTGAGTCTCTGTGAGTCTCTGTGGGTCTCTGTGAGTCTCTGTGGGTCTCTGTGAGTCTCTGTGGGTCTCTGTGAGTCTCTGTGTGTCTGTGAGTCTCTGTGGGTCTCTGTGTGTCTCTGTGGGTCTCTGTGAGTCTCTGTGGGTCTCTGTGAGTCTCTGTGTGTCTCTGTGAGTCTCTGTGGGTCTCTGTGGGTCTCTGTGGGTCTCTGTGTGTCTCTGTGGGTCTCTGTGAGTCTCTGTGTGTCTCTGTGAGTCTCTGTGGGTCTCTGTGAGTCTCTGTGGGTCTCTGTGAGTCTCTGTGGGTCTCTGTGAGTCTCTGTGGGTCTCTATGGGTCTCTGTGTGTCTCTGTGGGTCTCTGTGGGTCTCTGTGAGTCTCTGTGGGTCTCTGTGAGTCTCTGTGGGTCTCTGTGGGTCTCTGTGAGTCTCTGTGAGTCTCTGTGGGTCTCTGTGAGTCTCTGTGGGTCTCTGTGGGTCTCTGTGAGTCTCTGTGGGTCTCTGTGAGTCTCTGTGGGTCTCTATGGGTCTGGGTCTCTGTGTGTCTCTGTGTGTCTCTGTGGGTCTCTGTGGGTCTGGGTCTCTGTGGGTCTCTGTGGGTCTCTGTGAGTCTCTGTGAGTCTCTGTGGGTCTCTGTGAGTTTCTGTGGGTCTCTGTGGGTCTCTGTGAGTCTCTGTGAGTCTCTGTGGGTCTCTGTGGGTCTCTGTGAGTCTCTATGAGTCTCTGTGGGTCTCTGTGAGTCTCTGTGGGTCTCTGTGGGTCTCTATGAGTCTCTGTGGGTCTCTGTGAGTCTCTGTGGGTCTGGGTCTCTGTGGGTCTCTATGAGTGTGGGTCTCTTTGAGTTTCTGTGGGTCTCTGTGGGTCTCTGTGGGTCTCTATGAGTGTGGGTCTCTGTGAGTGTGGGTCTCTGTGGGTCTCTGTGGATATGGGTCTCTGTGAGTCTCTGTGGGTCTCTGTGAGTCTCTGTGAGTCTCTGTGGGTCTCTGTGGGTCTGGGTCTCTATGAGTGTGGGTCTCTGTGAGTCTCTGTGGGTCTCTGTGTGGGTCTCTGTGGGTCTCTGTGGATATGGGTCTCAGTGGGTCTCTGTGGATATGGGTCTCTGTGGGTCTCTATGAGTGTGGGTCTCTGTGAATCTCTGTGGGTCTCTGTGAGTCTCTGTGGGTCTCTGTGGGTCTCTGTGGGTCTGGGTCTCTGTGGGTCTCTATGAGTGTGGGTCTCTGTGGGTCTCTATGAGTGTGGGTCTCTGTGGGTTTCTGTGAGTCTCTGTGGGTCTCTGTGGGTCTCTATGAGTGTGGGTCTCTGTGGGTCTCTATGAGTGTGGGTCTCTGTGGGTCTCTATGGGTCTCTGTGGGTCTCTATGAGTGTGGGTCTCTGTGGGTCTCTATGGGTCTGGGTCTCTGTGGGTCTCTATGAGTGTGGGTCTCTGTGAGTGTGGGTCTCTGTGGGTCTCTATGAGTGTGGGTCTCTGTGGGTCTCTGTGAGTGTGGGTCTCTGTGAGTGTGAGTCTCTGTGGGTCTCTGTGAGTCTCTGTGGGTCTCTATGGGTCTGGGTCTCTGTGGGTCTCTGTGGGTCTCTATGGGTCTGGGTCTCTGTGGGTCTCTATGAGTGTGGGTCTCTGTGGGTCTCTGTGGGTCTCTATGGGTCTGGGTCTCTGTGGGTCTCTATGAGTGTGGGTCTCTGTGGGTCTCTATGAGTGTGGGTCTCTGTGGGTCTCTGTGAGTCTCTGTGGGTCTCTGTGGGTCTCTATGAGTGTGGGTCTCTGTGGGTCTGGGTCTCTGTGGGTCTCTATGAGTGTGGGTCTCTGTGGGTCTCTGTGGGTCTCTATGAGTGTGGGTCTCTGTGAGTGTGGGTCTCTGTGGGTCTCTGTGGATATGGGTCTCTGTGAGTCTCTGTGGGTCTCTGTGAGTCTCTGTGGGTCTCTGTGGGTCTGGGTCTCTATGAGTGTGGGTCTCTGTGAGTCTCTGTGGGTCTCTGTGTGGGTCTCTGTGGGTCTCTGTGGATATGGGTCTCTGTGGGTCTCTGTGAGTCTCTGTGAGTCTCTGTGGGTCTCTGTGGGTCTCTGTGAGTCTCTATGAGTCTCTGTGGGTCTCTGTGAGTCTCTGTGGGTCTCTGTGGGTCTCTATGAGTCTCTGTGGGTCTCTGTGAGTCTCTGTGGGTCTGGGTCTCTGTGGGTCTCTATGAGTGTGGGTCTCTTTGAGTTTCTGTGGGTCTCTGTGGGTCTCTGTGGGTCTCTATGAGTGTGGGTCTCTGTGAGTCTCTGTGGGTCTCTGTGTGGGTCTCTGTGGGTCTCTGTGGATATGGGTCTCAGTGGGTCTCTGTGGATATGGGTCTCTGTGGGTCTCTATGAGTGTGGGTCTCTGTGAATCTCTGTGGGTCTCTGTGAGTCTCTGTGGGTCTCTGTGGGTCTCTGTGGGTCTGGGTCTCTGTGGGTCTCTATGAGTGTGGGTCTCTGTGGGTCTCTATGAGTGTGGGTCTCTGTGGGTTTCTGTGAGTCTCTGTGGGTCTCTGTGGGTCTCTATGAGTGTGGGTCTCTGTGGGTCTCTATGAGTGTGGGTCTCTGTGGGTCTCTATGGGTCTCTGTGGGTCTCTATGAGTGTGGGTCTCTGTGGGTCTCTATGGGTCTGGGTCTCTGTGGGTCTCTATGAGTGTGGGTCTCTGTGAGTGTGGGTCTCTGTGGGTCTCTATGAGTGTGGGTCTCTGTGGGTCTCTGTGAGTGTGGGTCTCTGTGAGTGTGAGTCTCTGTGGGTCTCTGTGAGTCTCTGTGGGTCTCTATGGGTCTGGGTCTCTGTGGGTCTCTGTGGGTCTCTATGGGTCTGGGTCTCTGTGGGTCTCTATGAGTGTGGGTCTCTGTGGGTCTCTGTGGGTCTCTATGGGTCTGGGTCTCTGTGGGTCTCTATGAGTGTGGGTCTCTGTGGGTCTCTATGAGTGTGGGTCTCTGTGGGTCTCTGTGAGTCTCTGTGGGTCTCTGTGGGTCTCTATGAGTGTGGGTCTCTGTGGGTCTGGGTCTCTGTGGGTCTCTATGAGTGTGGGTCTCTGTGGGTCTCTGTGGGTCTCTATGAGTGTGGGTCTCTGTGAGTGTGGGTCTCTGTGGGTCTCTGTGGATATGGGTCTCTGTGAGTCTCTGTGGGTCTCTGTGAGTCTCTGTGGGTCTCTGTGGGTCTGGGTCTCTATGAGTGTGGGTCTCTGTGAGTCTCTGTGGGTCTCTGTGTGGGTCTCTGTGGGTCTCTGTGGATATGGGTCTCAGTGGGTCTCTGTGGATATGGGTCTCTGTGGGTCTCTATGAGTGTGGGTCTCTGTGAATCTCTGTGGGTCTCTGTGAGTCTCTGTGGGTCTCTGTGGGTCTGGGTCTCTGTGGGTCTCTATGAGTGTGGGTCTCTGTGGGTCTCTATGAGTGTGGGTCTCTGTGGGTCTCTGTGAGTCTCTGTGGGTCTCTGTGGGTCTCTATGAGTGTGGGTCTCTGTGGGTCTCTATGAGTGTGGGTCTCTATGGGTCTCTGTGGGTCTCTATGAGTGTGGGTCTCTGTGGGTCTCTATGGGTCTGGGTCTCTGTGGGTCTCTATGAGTGTGGGTCTCTGTGAGTGTGGGTCTCTGTGGGTCTCTATGAGTGTGGGTCTCTGTGGGTCTCTGTGAGTGTGGGTCTCTGTGAGTGTGAGTCTCTGTGGGTCTCTGTGAGTCTCTGTGGGTCTCTATGGGTCTGGGTCTCTGTGGGTCTCTGTGGGTCTCTATGGGTCTGGGTCTCTGTGGGTCTCTATGAGTGTGGGTCTCTGTGGGTCTCTGTGGGTCTCTATGGGTCTGGGTCTCTGTGGGTCTCTATGAGTGTGGGTCTCTGTGGGTCTCTATGAGTGTGGGTCTCTGTGGGTCTCTGTGGGTCTCTGTGAGTCTCTGTGGGTCTCTGTGGGTCTCTATGAGTGTGGGTCTCTGTGGGTCTCTATGAGTGTGGGTCTCTGTGGGTCTCTATGGGTCTGGGTCTCTGTGGGTCTCTATGAGTGTGGGTCTATGTGGGTCTCTATGGGTCTGGGTTTCTGTGGGTCTCTATGAGTGTGGGTCTCTGTGAGTGTGGGTCTGTGGGTCTCTATGAGTGTGGGTCTCTATGAGTGTGGGTCTCTATGGGTCTCTGTGGGTCTCTGTGAGTGTGGGTCTCTGTGGGTCTCTGTGAGTGTGAGTCTCTGTGGGTCTCTGTGAGTGTGAGTCTCTGTGGGTCTCTATGGGTCTGGGTCTCTGTGGGTCTCTATGGGTCTGGGTCTCTGTGGGTCTCTATGAGTGTGGGTCTCTGTGGGTCTCTATGGGTCTGGGTCTCTGTGGGTCTCTATGAGTGTGGGTCTCTGTGGGTCTCTATGAGTGTGGGTCTCTGTGGGTCTCTGTGGGTCTCTATGAGTGTGGGTCTCTGTGGGTCTCTATGGGTCTGGGTCTCTGTGGGTCTCTATGAGTGTGGGTCTCTGTGAGTGTGGGTCTCTGTGGGTCTCTATGAGTGTGGGTCTCTATGGGTCTCTGTGGGTCTCTGTGAGTGTGGGTCTCTGTGGGTCTCTGTGAGTGTGAGTCTCTGTGGGTCTCTGTGAGTGTGAGTCTCTGTGGGTCTCTATGGGTCTGGGTCTCTGTGGGTCTCTGTGGGTCTCTATGGGTCTGGGTCTCTGTGGGTCTCTATGAGTGTGGGTCTCTGTGGGTCTCTATGAGTGTGGGTCTCTGTGGGTCTCTGTGGGTCTCTGTGGGTCTCTATGAGTGTGGGTCTCTGAGTCTCTGTGGGTCTCTATGGGTCTGGGTCTCTGTGGGTCTCTATGAGTGTGGGTCTCTGTGGGTCTCTATGGGTCTGGGTCTCTGTGGGTCTCTATGAGTGTGGGTCTATACGAGTGTGGGTCTCTATGAGTGTGGGTCTCTGTGGGTCTCTGTGGGTCTCTGTGAGTGTGGGTCTCTCTGGGTCTCTGTGAGTGTGAGTCTCTGTGGGTCTCTGTGGGTCTCTGTGAGTGTGGGTCTCTGTGAGTGTGAGTCTCTGTGGGTCTCTGTGAGTGTGAGTCTCTGTGGGTCTCTATGGGTCTGGGTCTCTGTGGGTCTCTGTGGGTCTCTATGGGTCTGGGTCTCTGTGGGTCTCTATGAGTGTGGGTCTCTGTGAGTCTCTGTGGGTCTCTGTGGGTCTCTATGAGTGTGGGTCTCTGTGAGTCTCTGTGGGTCTCTGTGGGTCTCTGTGGGTCTGGGTCTCTGTGGGTCTCTGTGAGTGTGGGTCTCTGTGGGTCTCTATGAGTGTGGGTCTCTATGGGTCTGGGTCTCTGTGGGTCTCTATGGGTCTGGGTCTCTGTGGGTCTCTATGGGTCTGGGTCTCTGTGGGTCTCTGTGAGTGTGGGTCTCTATGGGTCTGGGTCTCTGTGGGTCTCTATGAGTGTGGGTCTCTATGGGTCTCTGTGGGTCTCTATGGGTCTGGGTCTCTGTGGGTCTCTGTGGGTCTCTGTGAGTGTGGGTCTCTGTGGGTCTCTGTGAGTGTGAGTCTCTATGGGTCTCTGTGGGTCTCTATGGGTCTGGGTCTCTGTGGGTCTCTGTGGGTCTCTATGAGTGTGGGTCTCTATGGGTCTCTGTGGGTCTCTATGGGTCTGGGTCTCTGTGGGTCTCTGTGAGTGTGGGTCTCTGTGGGTCTCTATGGGTCTGGGTCTCTGTGTGTGGGTCTCTATGAGTGTGGGTCTCTATGGGTCTCTGTGGGTCTCTATGGGTCTCTGTGGGTCTCTATGGGTCTGGGTCTCTGTGGGTCTCTATGAGTGTGGGTCTCTATGGGTCTCTGTGGGTCTCTATGGGTCTGGGTCTCTGTGGGTCTCTGTGGGTCTCTGTGAGTGTGGGTCTCTGTGGGTCTCTGTGAGTGTGAGTCTCTATGGGTCTCTGTGGGTCTCTATGGGTCTGGGTCTCTGTGGGTCTCTGTGGGTCTCTATGAGTGTGGGTCTCTATGGGTCTCTGTGGGTCTCTATGGGTCTGGGTCTCTGTGGGTCTCTGTGAGTGTGGGTCTCTGTGGGTCTCTATGGGTCTGGGTCTCTGTGTGTGGGTCTCTATGAGTGTGGGTCTCTGAGTGTGGGTCTCTATGAGTGTGGGTCTCTATGGGTCTCTGTGGGTCTCTGTGGGTCTCTGAGTGTGGTATGACGTCACCAGGTGAGTGATATGACGTCACCAGGAATGACGTCACCAGAGTTCATCTTGGGAGCCTCCCTCCCTCCCGTTTATTAGCTCATCGTGAGCACAGAGCCTCCAGCGAAATGTAATCCAGAAAGTAATCCCAGCGCATACAACACAAATGTAATCCAGATTACAAATGTAACACCCACCCCCCCCACACACACACTCTCGTTACAACAGTAATCCCCAGGTGAATGCAATCGGGGATTACAAAAGTAATCCCCCCGCGTCTCGTACATTACCCGTGGATTAGAAAAGTAATCCCCCCCATATCTCGCGAGTGACCCGGGATTACAAAAGTGCCATGACACGCAAAGTAATCCCCCGCGTCCCGCGGAGGATCCGGTAACTATAAAAGTAATCCCACGCGTCGCGCAAAATGATCGGGGATTACAAAAGTAATCCTCCGAGTCTAGAAAGCGATCCGGAGATTGCAAAAGTAATCCTTAGTGTCTAGCAAGTGATCCGGAGATTACAAGTAATCCCACATCGCACATAGTGACACTGGGAATTACAAAAGTAATCCCATCGTTTCGCAGATTGCCCGATGATTATAAAAGTAATCCCTGGTGTCTCTCAAGTGAGCATGTGATTACAAAAGTAATCCATTGCTTCTAGTAAGTAATCCGGGGATTACTAAAGTAATCTACAGTGTCTAGTAGGTTATCCGGGTATAAGAAAAGTAATCCCTGGTGTCTTGCAAGTGATCGGGAGATTACAAAAGTAATCCCGTGCATTTCGCAAGTTACTCTGGGATTACAAAAGTTATCCCTAGTGTCTCTTGGGTTACCTGATGATTACAAAAGTAATCCCGAGCGTTTCACAAGTGATACGGGGATTACAAAAGTAATCCCAAACGTTTCACAAGTTACTCTGTGATTAAAAAAGTAATCCATTGCGTCTCGCGAGTAATCCGAGGATTACAAAAGTAATGCCCGGCGTTTGCCAAGCGATCGGGGGATTACAAAAGTAATCCCTTGTGTCTCGTAAGTAATCCGCCCCTCAGAAGGCGACCATCTTGTGCAGGTCCCGTTGGCTTCTGCGCTGCTCGTTGAGACTCGCCTCACGTGACCTCAGCTCGGCCAATCGGGAACGAGCGACGCTCAGACGGGCCTCCAGATGGGAGGTCGCGACCTTCTCCCTGGTGGGGTCATTGGGGTCACGGGGGGAGGGGGTCAGAGAGGTTAGTGGGGGGGTGGGTGGGGTGGGGGGTGAGTGAGAAAGTGAGTGGGTGTGTGGGTGGGTGAGTGGGTGGGTGAGTGGGTGGGTGGGTGGGTGTGTGGGTGAGTGAGTGGGTGGGTGTGTGGGTGAGTGGGTGGGTGAGTGAGTGGGTGAGTGAGTGGGTGAGTGGGTGGGTGAGTGGGTGGGTGAGTGAGTGGGTGAGTGGGTGGGTGAGTGGGTGGGTGGGTGGGTGTGTGGGTGAGTGAGTGGGTGGGTGTGTGGGTGAGTGGGTGGGTGAGTGAGTGGGTGAGTGAGTGGGTGAGTGGGTGGGTGAGTGGGTGGGTGAGTGAGTGGTGAGTCACCCAGCGTTGCGCTGCATCTGTCTGGTGAGTTGGGCGACTTCTCTCTCAGCTCTCCCCGCCTCCTCACCGATCCTCACCAGCTCCACACCCACAGTGCGGACCGTACGCTCACCTACAGAGACCCACACTCACTCACCCACCCACTCACTCACCCACTCACTCACCCACTCACCCACTCACTCACCCACTCACCCACTCACTCACCCACTCACTCACCCACCCACCCACCCACTCACCCACCCACTCACCTACAGAGACCCACACTCACCCACCCACTCACTCACCCACCCACCCACCCACTCACCCACCCACCTACAGAAACCCACACTCACTCACCCACTCACCCACCCACCCACTCACCCACCCACCCACCCACTCACTCACCTACAGAGACCCACACTCACCCACTCACTCACCCACCCACCCACCCACCCACTCACCCACTCACTCACTCACTCACCCACCCACCCACCCACTCACACACCCACTCACCCACTCACCCACCCACTCACCCACTCACCCACCCACTCACCCACCCACTCACCCACTCACCCCCCCACTCACCCCCCCACTCACCCACCCACCCACCCCCCACTCACCCATCCACTCACCCACTCACCCACCCACCCACCCACTCACCCACTCACCCACTCACCCACCCACCCACCCACTCACTCACTCACCCACTCACCCACTCACCCACCCACTCACTCACTCACTCACCCACCCACCCACCCACCCACCCACCCACCCACCCACCCACTCACCCACCCACCCACTCACTCACCCACCCACTCACTCACCCACCCACCCACCCACCCACCAACTCACTCACTCACTCACCCACTCACCCACTCACCCACTCACCCACCCACCCACCCACTCACACACCCACTCACCCACTCACTCACCCACTCACCCACTCACCCACTCACCCACCCACCCACTCACTCACCCACCCACCCACTCACCCCCCCACTCACCCACCCACCCACCCCCCACTCACCTGGTGAGGGTGAGGAGTGGTGGGTGGGGTTCAGGGTTTGGTTCAGGAAATCAAACACGTCACCCGCCCCCCCCCTGGCCCCCACCACCTCCGTTTCCGCGGTTACCGCCCCCCCCTCCGTTGCCACGGCGACCGCCCCCCCCCTCCGTTGCCGCGGCCACCGCCACCCCCGCCCCTGTTCCCGCGGGCGTCGTTGTTGCCGCGGTTACGGCCACGGCCGTTGCCGGGGGCCTTGTCGCCATGGCGACAGTAGTCAAGGGATCTCCGCGGGGGCAGCACGGAGACCAGAACCGGTTCCAGCCGCCCGTCGCCACGGAGACCCAGGCCTGGTGGGGGCGGGGCGAGTAATTAGCATAGGGAGACACGCCCACCTCATGAATATTCATGAGGGTGGGCGTGGGTGAGTGGGGGGGTGGGTGAGTGAGTGGGTGAGTGGGTGGGTGAGTGAGTGGGTGAGTGGGTGGGTGGGTGAGTGAGTGGGTGAGTGGGTGAGTGAGTGGGTGAGTGAGTGGGTGAGTGAGTGGGTGGGTGAGTGAGTGGGTGAGTGGGTGGGTGGGTTAGTGGGGGGGTGGGTGAGTGAGTGGGTGAGTGGGTGGGTGAGTGAGTGGGTGAGTGGGTGAGTGAGTGGGTGAGTGGGTGAGTGAGTGGGTGAGTGGGTGAGTGGGGGGGTGGGTGAGTGAGTGGGTGAGTGAGTGAGTGGGTGGGTGGGTGGGTGGGTGAGTGGGGGGGTGGGTGAGTGAGTGGGTGAGTGAGTGAGTGGGTGGGTGGGTGGGTGGGTGAGTGGGGGGGTGGGTGAGTGAGTGGGTGAGTGAGTGAGTGGGTGGGTGGGTGAGTGGGGGGGTGGGTGAGTGAGTGGGTGAGTGGGTGGGTGAGTGGGTGGGTGGGTGGGTGGGTGAGTGAGTGGGTGGGTGGGTGGGTGAGTGAGTGGGTGGGTGGGTGGGTGGGTGAGTGAGTGGGTGGGTAAGTGAGTGGGTGGGTGAGTGAGTGGGGGGGTGGGTGAGTGAGTGGGTGGGTGGGTGAGTGGGTGGGTGAGTGAGTGGGTGGGTAAGTGAGTGGGTGGGTGAGTGAGTGGGGGGGTGGGTGAGTGAGTGGGTGGGTGGGTGAGTGAGTGGGTGGGTGAGTGAGTGGGTGGGTGACTGGGTGGGTGACTGGGTGAGTGGGTGGGTGAGTGAGTGGGTGGGTGAGTGGGTGGGTGAGTGGGTGGGTGAGTGAGTGAGTGGGTGGGTGACTGGGTGGGTGACTGGGTGAGTGGGTGGATGAGTGGGTGGGTGAGTGGGTGAGTGGGGGGGTGGTTGGAAGTTGCCTCTGTGTGTCTCTCTCCCCGTGTCTCTCTCCCCGTGTCTCTCTCCCCGTGTCTCTCCCCGTGTCTCTCTCCCCGTGTCTCTCTCCCCGTGTCTCTCTCCCCGTGTCTCTCTCCCCGTGTCTCTCTCCCCGTGTCTCTCTCCCCGTGTCTCTCTCCCCGTGTCTCTCTCCCCGTGTCTCTCTCCCCGTGTCTCTCTCCCCGTGTCTCTCTCTGACCGTGTCTCTCTCCCCGTGTCTCTCTCCCCGTGTCTCTCTCCCCGTGTCTCTCTCTGACCGTGTCTCTCTCCCCGTGTCTCTCTCCCCGTGTGTCTCTGTGTCTCTCTCTGTGTGTCTCTGTGTCTCTCTCTCCCCGTGTCTCTCTCCGTGAGTCTCTCCGTGTCTCTCCCCGTGTCTCTCTCCCCGTGTCTCTCTCTCTGTGTGTCTCCCCGTGTCTCTGTGTGTCTCTGTGTGTGTCTCACCTGTCCCAGGGACGTAGCCCATCTTGGCCATGAGTCGTGTGGCCACTCCGCGCGTGTGTGTCTTTGTGTGTCTCTGTGTGTCTCTCTGTGTGTCTCTGTGTCTCTGTGTCTCTGTGTCTCTCTCTGTGTGTCTCTGTGTGTCTCACCTGTCCCAGGGACGTAGCCCATCTTGGCCATGAGTCGTGTGGCCACTCCCCGCGTGTGTGTCTTTGTGTGTCTCTGTGTCTCTCTCTGTGTGTCTCTGTGTCTCTCTCTGTGTCTCTCTCTGTGTGTCTCTGTGTGTCTCTGTGTGTCTCTGTGTCTCTCTCTGTGTGTCTCTGTGTGTCTCACCTGTCCCAGGGACGTAGCCCATCTTAGTCATGAGTCGTGTGGCCACTCCGCGCGTGTGTGTCTTTGTGTGTCTCTGTGTCTCTCTCTGTGTGTCTCTGTGTCTCTCTCTCCCCGTGTCTCTCTCCGTGAGTCTCTCCGTGTCTCTCCCCGTGTCTCTCTCCCCGTGTCTCTCTCTCTGTGTGTCTCCCCGTGTCTCTGTGTGTCTCTGTGTGTCTCACCTGTCCCAGGGACGTAGCCCATCTTGGCCATGAGTCGTGTGGCCACTCCGCGCGTGTGTGTCTTTGTGTGTCTCTGTGTCTCTCTCTGTGTGTCTCTGTGTCTCTCTCTGTGTGTCTCTGTGTGTCTCACCTGTCCCAGGGATGTAGCCCATCTTAGTCATGAGTCGTGTCTCTCTCCCCGTGTCTCTCTCCCCGTGTCTCTCTCTCTCCCCGTGTCTCCCCGTGTGTCTCACCCCGTGTCTCTGTGTGTCTCTCTCCCCGTGTCTCTGTGTGTCTCTCTCTCCGTGTCTCTCTCTGTGAGTCTCTGTGTCTCTCTCTGTGAGTCTCTGTGTCTCTCTGTGTGTCTCTGTGTGTCTCTGTGTGTCTCTGTGAGTCTCTGTGTCTCTGTGTCTCTCTCTCCCCGTGTCTCTCTCCGTGAGTCTCTCCGTGTCTCTCCCCGTGTCTCTCTCCCCGTGTCTCTCTCTCTGTGTGTCTCTGTGTGTCTCACCTGTCCCAGGGACGTAGCCCATCTTGGCCATGAGTCGTGTGGCCACTCCGCGCGTGTGTGTCTTTGTGTGTCTCTGTGTCTCTCTCTGTGTGTCTCTGTGTCTCTCTCTGTGTGTCTCTGTGTCTCTCTCTGTGTGTCTCTGTGTGTCTCTGTGTGTCTCTGTGTCTCTCTCTGTGTGTCTCTGTGTGTCTCACCTGTCCCAGGGACGTAGCCCATCTTAGTCATGAGTCGTGTGGCCACTCCGCGCGTGTGTGTCTTTGTGTGTCTCTGTGTCTCTCTCTGTGTGTCTCTGTGTCTCTCTCTCCCCGTGTCTCTCTCCGTGAGTCTCTCCGTGTCTCTCCCCGTGTCTCTCTCCCCGTGTCTCTCTCTGTGTGTCTCCCCGTGTCTCTGTGTGTCTCTGTGTGTGTCTCACCTGTCCCAGGGACGTAGCCCATCTTGGCCATGAGTCGTGTGGCCACTCCGCGCGTGTGTGTCTTTGTGTGTCTCTGTGTCTCTCTCTGTGTGTCTCTGTGTCTCTCTCTGTGTGTCTCTGTGTGTCTCACCTGTCCCAGGGATGTAGCCCATCTTAGTCATGAGTCGTGTCTCTCTCCCCGTGTCTCTCTCCCCGTGTCTCTCTCTCTCCCCGTGTCTCTCTCCCCGTGTCTCCCCGTGTGTCTCACCCCGTGTCTCTGTGTGTCTCTCTCCCCGTGTCTCTGTGTGTCTCTCTCTCCGTGTCTCTCTCTGTGAGTCTCTGTGTCTCTCTCTGTGAGTCTCTGTGTCTCTCTGTGTGTCTCTGTGTGTCTCTGTGTGTCTCTGTGAGTCTCTGTGTCTCTGTGTCTCTCTCTCCCCGTGTCTCTCTCCGTGAGTCTCTCCGTGTCTCTCCCCGTGTCTCTCTCCCCGTGTCTCTCTCTCTGTGTGTCTCTGTGTGTCTCACCTGTCCCAGGGACGTAGCCCATCTTGGTCATGAGTCGTGTGGCCACTCCGCGCGTGTGTGTCTTTGTGTGTCTCTGTGTCTCTCTCTGTGTGTCTCTGTGTCTCTCTCTGTGTGTCTCTGTGTGTCTCTCTGTGTGTCTCTGTGTCTCTCTCTGTGTGTCTCTGTGTGTCTCTGTGTGTCTCACCTGTCCCAGGGACGTAGCCCATCTTGGTCATGAGTCGTGTGGCCACTCCCCGCGTGTGTGTCTTTGTGTGTCTCTGTGTCTCTCTCTGTGTGTCTCTGTGTCTCTCTCTGTGTGTCTCTGTGTCTCTCTCTGTGTGTCTCTGTGTGTCTCACCTGTCCCAGGGACGTAGCCCATCTTAGTCATGAGTCGTGTGGCCACTCCGCGCGTGTGTGTCTTTGTGTGTCTCTGTGTCTCTCTCTGTGTGTCTCTGTGTCTCTCTCTGTGTGTCTCTGTGTCTCTCTCTGTGTGTCTCTGTGTCTCTCTCTGTGTGTCTCTGTGTCTCTCTCTGTGTGTCTCTGTGTGTCTCACCTGTCCCAGGGACGTAGCCCATCTTAGTCATGAGTCGTGTGGCCACTCCGCGCGTGTGTGTCTTTGTGTGTCTCTGTGTCTCTCTCTGTGTGTCTCTGTGTCTCTCTCTGTGTGTCTCTGTGTGTCTCACCTGTCCCAGGGACGTAGCCCATCTTAGTCATGAGTCGTGTGGCCACTCCGCGCGTGTGTGTCTTTGTGTGTCTCTGTGTCTCTCTCTGTGTGTCTCTGTGTCTCTCTCTGTGTCTCTCTCTGTGTGTCTCTGTGTCTCTCTCTGTGTGTCTCTGTGTCTCTCTCTGTGTGTCTCTGTGTCTCTCTCTGTGTGTCTCTGTGTCTCTCTCTGTGTGTCTCTGTGTGTCTCACCTGTCCCAGGGACGTAGCCCATCTTAGTCATGAGTCGTGTGGCCACTCCGCGCGTGTGTGTCTTTGTGTGTCTCTGTGTGTCTTTGTGTGTCTCTGTGTCTCTCTCTGTGTGTCTCTGTGTCTCTCTCTGTGTGTCTCTGTGTCTCTCTCTGTGTGTCTCTGTGTCTCTCTCTGTGAGTCTCTGTGTCTCTCTCTGTGAGTCTCTGTGTCTCTCTGTGTGTCTCTGTGAGTCTCTGTGTCTCTGTGTCTCTCTCTCCCCGTGTCTCTCTCCGTGAGTCTCTCCGTGTCTCTCCCCGTGTCTCTCTCTCTGTGTCTCTCTCTGTGTGTCTCTGTGTGTCTCACCTGTCCCAGGGACGTAGCCCATCTTAGTCATGAGTCGTGTGGCCACTCCGCGCGTGTGTGTCTTTGTGTGTCTCTGTGTCTCTCTCTGTGTGTCTCTGTGTCTCTCTCTGTGTGTCTCTGTGTGTCTCTCTGTGTGTCTCTGTGTCTCTCTCTGTGTGTCTCTGTGTGTCTCACCTGTCCCAGGGACGTAGCCCATCTTAGCCATGAGTCGTGTGGCCACTCCGCGCGTGTGTGTCTTTGTGTGTCTCTGTGTCTCTCTCTGTGTGTCTCTGTGTCTCTCTCTGTGTGTCTCTGTGTCTCTCTCTGTGTGTCTCTGTGTGTCTCTGTGTGTCTCTGTGTCTCTCTCTGTGTGTCTCTGTGTGTCTCACCTGTCCCAGGGACGTAGCCCATCTTAGTCATGAGTCGTGTGGCCACTCCCCGCGTGTGTCTTTGTGTGTCTCTGTGTCTCTCTCTGTGTGTCTCTGTGTCTCTCTCTGTGTGTCTCTGTGTGTCTCACCTGTCCCAGGGACGTAGCCCATCTTGGTCATGAGTCGTGTGGCCACTCCCCGCGTGTGTGTCTTTGTGTGTCTCTGTGTCTCTCTCTGTGTGTCTCTGTGTCTCTCTCTGTGTGTCTCTGTGTCTCTCTCTGTGTGTCTCTGTGTGTCTCACCTGTCCCAGGGATGTAGCCCATCTTAGTCATGAGTCGTGTCTCTCTCCCCGTGTCTCTCTCCCCGTGTCTCTCTCTCTCCCCGTGTCTCTCTCCCCGTGTCTCCCCGTGTCTCACCCCGTGTCTCTGTGTGTCTCTCTCCCCGTGTCTCTGTGTGTCTCTCTCTCCGTGTCTCTCTCTGTGAGTCTCTGTGTCTCTCTCTGTCAGTCTCTGTGTCTCTCTGTGTGTCTCTGTGTCTCTCTCTGTGTGTCTCTGTGTGTCTCACCTGTCCCAGGGACGTAGCCCATCTTGGCCATGAGTCGTGTGGCCACTCCGCGCGTGTGTGTCTTTGTGTGTCTCTGTGTCTCTCTCTGTGTGTCTCTGTGTCTCTCTCTGTGTGTCTCTGTGTGTCTCTGTGTGTCTCTGTGTCTCTCTGTGTGTCTCTGTGTGTCTCTGTGTGTCTCACCTGTCCCAGGGACGTAGCCCATCTTAGTCATGAGTCGTGTGGCCACTCCGCGCGTGTGTGTCTTTGTGTGTCTCTGTGTGTCTCTCTGTGTGTCTCTGTGTCTCTCTCTGTGTGTCTCTGTGTCTCTCTCTGTGTGTCTCTGTGTGTCTCTGTGTGTCTCTGTGTCTCTCTCTGTGTGTCTCTGTGTGTCTCACCTGTCCCAGGGACGTAGCCCATCTTGGTCATGAGTCGTGTGGCCACTCCCCGCGTGTGTGTCTTTGTGTGTCTCTGTGTCTCTCTCTGTGTGTCTCTGTGTCTCTCTCTGTGTGTCTCTGTGTCTCTCTCTGTGTGTCTCTGTGTGTCTCACCTGTCCCAGGGACGTAGCCCATCTTGGTCATGAGTCGTGTGGCCACTCCGCGCGTGTGTGTCTTTGTGTGTCTCTGTGTCTCTCTCTGTGTGTCTCTGTGTCTCTCTCTGTGTGTCTCTGTGTCTCTCTCTGTGTGTCTCTGTGTCTCTCTCTGTGTGTCTCTGTGTGTCTCACCTGTCCCAGGGACGTAGCCCATCTTAGTCATGAGTCGTGTGGCCACTCCGCGCGTGTGTGTCTTTGTGTGTCTCTGTGTCTCTCTCTGTGTGTCTCTGTGTGTGTCTCTGTGTCTCTCTCTGTGTGTCTCTGTGTCTCTCTCTGTGTGTCTCTGTGTCTCTCTCTGTGTGTCTCTGTGTGTCTCACCTGTCCCAGGGACGTAGCCCATCTTGGTCATGAGTCGTGTGGCCACTCCGCGCGTGTGTGTCTTTGTGTGTCTCTGTGTCTCTCTCTGTGTGTCTCTGTGTCTCTCTCTGTGTGTCTCTGTGTCTCTCTCTGTGTGTCTCTGTGTCTCTCTCTGTGTGTCTCTGTGTGTCTCACCTGTCCCAGGGACGTAGCCCATCTTGGTCATGAGTCGTGTGGCCACTCCGCGCGTGTGTGTCTTTGTGTGTCTCTGTGTCTCTCTCTGTGTGTCTCTGTGTCTCTCTCTGTGTGTCTCTGTGTCTCTCTCTGTGTGTCTCTGTGTCTCTCTCTGTGTGTCTCTGTGTGTCTCACCTGTCCCAGGGACGTAGCCCATCTTGGCCATGAGTCGTGTGGCCACTCCGCGCGTGTGTGTCTTTGTGTGTCTCTGTGTCTCTCTCTGTGTGTCTCTGTGTCTCTCTCTGTGTGTCTCTGTGTCTCTCTCTGTGTGTCTCTGTGTGTCTGTGTGTCTCTGTGTCTCTCTCTGTGTGTCTCTGTGTGTCTCACCTGTTCCAGGGACGTAGCCCATCTTGGTCATGAGTCGTGTGGCCACTCCGCGCGTGTGTGTCTTTGTGTGTCTCTGTGTCTCTCTCTGTGTGTCTCTGTGTGTCTCTCTGTGTGTCTCTGTGTGTCTTTGTGTGTCTCTGTGTCTCTCTCTGTGTGTCTCTGTGTGTCTCACCTGTCCCAGGGACGTAGCCCATCTTGGTCATGAGTCGTGTGGCCACTCCGCGCGTGTGTGTCTTTGTGTGTCTCTGTGTCTCTCTCTGTGTGTCTCTGTGTGTCTCTCTGTGTGTCTCTGTGTGTCTTTGTGTGTCTCTGTGTCTCTCTCTGTGTGTCTCTGTGTGTCTCACCTGTCCCAGGGACGTAGCCCATCTTAGTCATGAGTCGTGTGGCCACTCCGCGCGTGTGTGTCTTTGTGTGTCTCTGTGTCTCTCTCTGTGTCTCTCTCTGTGTGTCTCTGTGTGTCTCTCTCTGTGTGTCTCTGTGTCTCTCTCTGTGTGTCTCTGTGTCTCTCTCTGTGTGTCTCTGTGTGTCTCACCTGTCCCAGGGACGTAGCCCATCTTAGTCATGAGTCGTGTGGCCACTCCGCGCGTGTGTGTCTTTGTGTGTCTCTGTGTCTCTCTCTGTGTCTCTCTCTGTGTGTCTCTGTGTGTCTCTCTCTGTGTGTCTCTGTGTCTCTCTCTGTGTGTCTCTGTGTCTCTCTCTGTGTGTCTCTGTGTGTCTCACCTGTCCCAGGGACGTAGCCCATCTTAGTCATGAGTCGTGTGGCCACTCCGCGCGTGTGTGTCTTTGTGTGTCTCTGTGTGTCTTTGTGTGTCTCTGTGTCTCTCTCTGTGTGTCTCTGTGTCTCTCTCTCCCCGTCTCTCTCTCCGTGAGTCTCTGTGTCTCTCTCTGTGAGTCTCTGTGTCTCTCTGTGTGTCTCTGTGTGTCTCTGTGTGTCTCTGTGAGTCTCTGTGTCTCTGTGTCTCTCTCTCCCCGTGTCTCTCTCCGTGAGTCTCTCCGTGTCTCTCCCCGTGTCTCTCTCTCTGTGTCTCTCTCTGTGTGTCTCTCTCTGTGTGTCTCTGTGTCTCTCTCTCCCCGTCTCTCTCTCCGTGAGTCTCTGTGTCTCTCTCTGTGAGTCTCTGTGTCTCTCTGTGTGTCTCTGTGTCTCTCTCTCCGTGAGTCTCTGTGTCTCTCTCTGTGAGTCTCTGTGTCTCTCTGTGTGTCTCTGTGTCTCTCTCTGTGTGTCTCTGTGTGTCTCTGTGTGTCTCTGTGTCTCTCTCTGTGTGTCTCTGTGTGTCTCACCTGTCCCAGGGACGTAGCCCATCTTAGTCATGAGTCGTGTGGCCACTCCGCGCGTGTGTGTCTTTGTGTGTCTCTGTGTCTCTCTCTGTGTGTCTCTGTGTCTCTCTCTGTGTGTCTCTGTGTCTCTCTCTGTGTGTCTCTGTGTGTCTCTCTGTGTGTCTCTGTGTCTCTCTCTGTGTGTCTCTGTGTGTCTCACCTGTCCCAGGGACGTAGCCCATCTTGGTCATGAGTCGTGTGGCCACTCCCCGCGTGTGTGTCTTTGTGTGTCTCTGTGTCTCTCTCTGTGTGTCTCTGTGTCTCTCTCTGTGTGTCTCTGTGTCTCTCTCTGTGTGTCTCTGTGTGGCTCTCTGTGTGTCTCTGTGTCTCTCTCTGTGTGTCTCTGTGTCTCTCTCTGTGTGTCTCTGTGTGTCTCACCTGTCCCAGGGACGTAGCCCATCTTGGTCATGAGTCGTGTGGCCACTCCGCGCGTGTGTGTCTTTGTGTGTCTCTGTGTCTCTCTCTGTGTGTCTCTGTGTCTCTCTCTGTGTGTCTCTGTGTCTCTCTCTGTGTGTCTCTGTGTCTCTCTCTGTGTGTCTCTGTGTGTCTCTGTGTGTCTCACCTGTCCCAGGGACGTAGCCCATCTTGGTCATGAGTCGTGTGGCCACTCCGCGCGTGTGTGTCTTTGTGTGTCTCTGTGTCTCTCTCTGTGTGTCTCTGTGTCTCTCTCTGTGTGTCTCTGTGTCTCTCTGTGTGTCTCTGTGTGTCTCACCTGTCCCAGGGACGTAGCCCATCTTGGTCATGAGTCGTGTGGCCACTCCGCGCGTGTGTGTCTTTGTGTGTCTCTGTGTCTCTCTCTGTGTGTCTCTGTGTGTCTCTCTGTGTGTCTCTGTGTGTGTCTCTGTGTCTCTCTCTGTGTGTCTCACCTGTCCCAGGGACGTAGCCCATCTTGGTCATGAGTCGTGTGGCCACTCCGCGCGTGTGTCTTTGTGTGTCTCTGTGTCTCTCTCTGTGTGTCTCTGTGTCTCTCTCTGTGTGTCTCTGTGTCTCTCTCTGTGTCTCTCTCTGTGTGTCTCTGTGTGTCTCTGTGTGTCTCTGTGTCTCTCTCTGTGTGTCTCTGTGTGTCTCACCTGTCCCAGGGACGTAGCCCATCTTAGTCATGAGTCGTGTGGCCACTCCCCGCGTGTGTGTCTTTGTGTGTCTCTGTGTCTCTCTCTGTGTGTCTCTGTGTCTCTCTCTGTGTGTCTCTGTGTGTCTCTCTGTGTGTCTCTGTGTGTGTCTCTGTGTCTCTCTCTGTGTGTCTCACCTGTCCCAGGGACGTAGCCCATCTTGGTCATGAGTCGTGTGGCCACTCCGCGCGTGTGTGTCTTTGTGTGTCTCTGTGTCTCTCTCTGTGTGTCTCTGTGTCTCTCTCTGTGTGTCTCTGTGTCTCTCTCTGTGTGTCTCTGTGTGTCTCTCTGTGTGTCTCTGTGTCTCTCTCTGTGTGTCTCTGTGTGTCTCACCTGTCCCAGGGACGTAGCCCATCTTAGTCATGAGTCGTGTGGCCACTCCGCGCGTGTGTGTCTTTGTGTGTCTCTGTGTGTCTCTCTGTGTGTCTCTGTGTGTCTCTCTGTGTGTCTCTGTGTCTCTCTCTGTGTGTCTCTGTGTGTCTCTGTGTGTCTCTGTGTCTCTCTGTGTGTCTCTGTGTGTCTCTGTGTGTCTCACCTGTCCCAGGGACGTAGCCCATCTTGGTCATGAGTCGTGTGGCCACTCCGCGCGTGTGTGTCTTTGTGTGTCTCTGTGTCTCTCTCTGTGTGTCTCTGTGTCTCTCTCTGTGTGTCTCTGTGTCTCTCTCTGTGTGTCTCTGTGTCTCTCTCTGTGTGTCTCTGTGTCTCTCTCTGTGTGTCTCTGTGTGTCTCACCTGTCCCAGGGACGTAGCCCATCTTAGTCATGAGTCGTGTGGCCACTCCGCGCGTGTGTGTCTTTGTGTGTCTCTGTGTCTCTCTCTGTGTGTCTCTGTGTCTCTCTCTGTGTGTCTCTGTGTCTCTCTCTGTGTGTCTCTGTGTCTCTCTCTGTGTGTCTCTGTGTGTCTCACCTGTCCCAGGGACGTAGCCCATCTTAGTCATGAGTCGTGTGGCCACTCCGCGCGTGTGTGTCTTTGTGTGTCTCTGTGTCTCTCTCTGTGTCTCTCTCTGTGTGTCTCTGTGTGTCTCTCTGTGTGTCTCTGTGTCTCTCTCTGTGTGTCTCTGTGTGTCTCACCTGTCCCAGGGACGTAGCCCATCTTGGTCATGAGTCGTGTGGCCACTCCGCGCGTGTGTGTCTTTGTGTGTCTCTGTGTCTCTCTCTGTGTGTCTCTGTGTCTCTCTCTGTGTGTCTCTGTGTGTCTCTGTGTCTCTCTCTGTGTGTCTCTGTGTGTCTCACCTGTCCCAGGGACGTAGCCCATCTTGGTCATGAGTCGTGTGGCCACTCCGCGCGTGTGTGTCTTTGTGTGTCTCTGTGTCTCTCTCTGTGTGTCTCTGTGTCTCTCTCTGTGTGTCTCTGTGTCTCTCTCTGTGTGTCTCTGTGTGTCTCTGTGTGTCTCTGTGTCTCTCTCTGTGTGTCTCTGTGTGTCTCACCTGTCCCAGGGACGTAGCCCATCTTGGTCATGAGTCGTGTGGCCACTCCGCGCGTGTGTGTCTTTGTGTGTCTCTGTGTCTCTCTCTGTGTGTCTCTGTGTCTCTCTCTGTGTGTCTCTGTGTCTCTCTCTGTGTGTCTCTGTGTGTCTCTGTGTGTCTCTGTGTCTCTCTCTGTGTGTCTCTGTGTGTCTCACCTGTCCCAGGGACGTAGCCCATCTTGGTCATGAGTCGTGTGGCCACTCCGCGCGTGTGTGTCTTTGTGTGTCTCTGTGTCTCTCTCTGTGTGTCTCTGTGTCTCTCTCTGTGTGTCTCTGTGTCTCTCTCTGTGTGTCTCTGTGTGTCTCTGTGTGTCTCTGTGTCTCTCTCTGTGTGTCTCTGTGTGTCTCACCTGTCCCAGGGACGTAGCCCATCTTGGTCATGAGTCGTGTGGCCACTCCGCGCGTGTGTGTCTTTGTGTGTCTCTGTGTCTCTCTCTGTGTGTCTCTGTGTCTCTCTCTGTGTGTCTCTGTGTCTCTCTCTGTGTGTCTCTGTGTCTCTCTCTGTGTGTCTCTGTGTCTCTCTCTGTGTGTCTCTGTGTGTCTCACCTGTCCCAGGGACGTAGCCCATCTTAGTCATGAGTCGTGTGGCCACTCCGCGCGTGTGTGTCTTTGTGTGTCTCTGTGTCTCTCTCTGTGTGTCTCTGTGTCTCTCTCTGTGTGTCTCTGTGTCTCTCTCTGTGTGTCTCTGTGTCTCTCTCTGTGTGTCTCTGTGTCTCTCTCTGTGTGTCTCTGTGTGTCTCACCTGTCCCAGGGACGTAGCCCATCTTAGTCATGAGTCGTGTGGCCACTCCGCGCGTGTGTGTCTTTGTGTGTCTCTGTGTCTCTCTCTGTGTGTCTCTGTGTCTCTCTCTGTGTGTCTCTGTGTGTCTCTCTGTGTGTCTCTGTGTCTCTCTCTGTGTGTCTCTGTGTCTCTCTCTGTGTGTCTCTGTGTGTCTCACCTGTCCCAGGGACGTAGCCCATCTTAGTCATGAGTCGTGTGGCCACTCCGCGCGTGTGTGTCTTTGTGTGTCTCTGTGTCTCTCTCTGTGTGTCTCTGTGTCTCTCTCTGTGTGTCTCTGTGTGTCTCTGTGTGTCTCTGTGTGTCTCTGTGTCTCTGTGTCTCTCTGTGTGTCTCTGTGTGTCTCACCTGTCCCAGGGACGTAGCCCATCTTAGTCATGAGTCGTGTGGCCACTCCGCGCGTGTGTGTCTCCCACAGAGCGAGCGGGAGAGTTGACGGGGAGAGAGACGCTGAGTCCACAGACACTACACAGAGAGACACAGTGAGACACACAGAGAGACACAGAGTGGGTGAGACACACAGAGAGACACAGACACTACACAAGAGAGACACAGTGAGACACACAGAGAGACACAGAGTGGGTGAGACACACACAGACACTACTCAGAGACACACAGAGACACACACAGAGACACACAGACACTACTCAGAGAGAGACACACAGAGAGACACAGAGAGACAGAGAGACACACAGACACACACCCAGTGACACACACAGACACTACACAGAGACACACACACAGACACTACACAGAGACACACACACAGTGACACACACAGACACTACACAGAGAGACACAGAGAGACACACAGAGAGACACAGAGAGACACACAGACACTACTCAGAGACACAGAAACACACACAGAGAGACAGAGTGACACACACAGAGAGACAGAGTGACACACACAGAGACATACACAGTGACACACACACACAGTGACACACACACACAGTGACACACACACACAGTGACACACACACACAGTGACACACACACACAGTGACACACACACACAGTGACACACACACACAGTGACACACACACACAGTGACACACACACACAGTGACACACACACACAGTGACACACACACACAGTGACACACACACACACAGTGACACACACACACACAGTGACACACACACACACAGTGACACACACACACAGTGACACACACACACACAGTGACACACACACACACAGTGACACACACACACACAGTGACACACACACACACAGTGACACACACACACACAGTGACACACACACACACAGTGACACACACACACAGTGACACACACACACAGTGACACACACACACAGTGACACACACACACACAGTGACACACACACACACAGTGACACACACACACAGTGACACACACACACAGTGACACACACACACAGTGACACACACACACAGTGACACACACACACAGTGACACACACACAGTGACACACACACACACAGTGACACACACACACACAGTGACACACACACACACAGTGACACACACACAGTGACACACACACACAGTGACACACACACACAGTGACACACACACACACAGTGACACACACACACACAGTGACACACACACAGTGACACACACACACAGTGACACACAGTGACACACACAGTGACACACAGTGACACACACACACACAGTGACACACAGTGACACACACAGTGACACACACACAGTGACACACACACAGTGACACACACACAGTGACACACACACAGTGACACACACACAGTGACACACACACACAGTGACACACAGTGACACACAGTGACACACACACAGTGACACACACACAGTGACACACACACAGTGACACACACACAGTGACACACACACAGTGACACACACACACACACAGTGACACACACACACAGTGACACACACAGTGACACACACACAGTGACACACACACACAGTGACACACAGTGACACACAGTGACACACAGTGACACACACACACAGTGACACACAGTGACACACAGTGACACACAGTGACACACACACAGTGACACACAGTGACACACAGTGACACACACACAGTGACACACACACACAGTGACACACACACACAGTGACACACACACACAGTGACACACACACACAGTGACACACACACACACAGTGACACACACACACACAGTGACACACACACACACAGTGACACACACACAGTGACACACACACACAGTGACACACACACACACAGTGACACACACACACACAGTGACACACACACACACAGTGACACACACACAGTGACACACACACAGTGACACACACACAGTGACACACACACAGTGACACACACACAGTGACACACACTGACACACACACACACACACAGAGACACAGATACTACACACACACACACAGAGACACAGATACTACACACAGACACAGAGAGACACACACAGATACTACACACAGACACACAGACACACAGACACTACATCGAGACAGAGACACACAGAGAGAGTTACACAGATACTACACAGAGAGACACACACACAGAGACACATACAGATACTACACAGATACTACACAGACACACACACAGACACACACACAGATACACACACAGATAGAGACACAGAGAGACACACAAACAGACACAGATACTACACAGACACACACACAGATACACACACACAGACACACACACAGACACACACATACAGACACACACAGACACACACAGACACACACACACAGATACACACACACAGACACACACACACACAGAGACACACACACAGATACACACACACAGACACACACACACACAGAGACACACACACAGAAACACACACACAGACACACATACAGACACAGACACACAGAGACACACACACAGACACACACAGACACACACACACAGATACACACACACAGACACAGATACTACACAGATACACACACAAAAACACAGACACACACACAGACACACATACAGACACAGACACACACACAGAAACACACACACAGAGACACACACACACACAGAGACACATACAGACACAGACAAACACAGAAACACACACACAGACACACACACAGACACACACACACACAGACACACACACACAGACACACACACAGAAACACACACACAGAAACACACACACACAGACACACATACAGACACAGACACACACACAGACACACACACAGACACACACACACACAGACACACACACAGACACACACACACACAGACACAGATACTACACACAGATACACACACAGACACTCACACACCCACAGACACACACACAGACACACACACAGACACACACACACAGACACAGAGAGATGATGATGACGCTGCTACTGATGATGATGATGACGATGCTACTGATGATGATGACGCTGCTACTGATGATGATGATGATGCTACTGATGATGATGACGCTGCTACTGATGATGATGACGCTGCTACTGATGATGATGACGCTGCTACTGATGATGATGATGATGCTACTGATGATGATGACGCTGCTACTGATGATGATGATGATGCTACTGATGATGATGACGCTGCTACTGATGATGATGACGCTGCTACTGATGATGATGATGATGCTACTGATGATGATGACGCTGCTACTGATGATGATGATGATGCTACTGATGATGATGACGCTGCTACTGATGATGATGACGCTGCTACTGATGATGATGATGATGCTACTGATGATGATGACGCTGCTACTGATGATGATGATGATGCTACTGATGATGATGACGCTGCTACTGATGATGATGCTGCTGCTGATGATGATGCTGCTACTGATGATGATGACGCTGCTACTGATGATGATGATGATGCTACTGATGATGATGACGCTGCTACTGATGATGATGACGCTGCTACTGATGATGATGATGATGCTACTGATGATGATGACGCTGCTACTGATGATGATGATGATGCTACTGATGATGATGACGCTGCTACTGATGATGATGACGCTGCTACTGATGATGATGATGATGCTACTGATGATGATGACGCTGCTACTGATGATGATGATGATGCTACTGATGATGATGACGCTGCTACTGATGATGATGCTGCTGCTGATGATGATGCTGCTACTGATGATGATGATGATGATGCTGCTACTGATCTCACCTCTTCCAAAAGATAACCGTTCACCACCATCACCACCATCACCACGATCGTCATCATCAGACTCTGCTGATGACGACGTTGTTGACGATGTTGTTGACGTCGTTGTTGTTGTTGTTGACGTCGTTGTTGTTGTTGTTGTTGTGTGGTCTTTGGGCGGCGTGGTGATTTCAGCGGCCGTCACGTGACCCTCGCCCAGCGAGCCAGAGTCATAGCGCACCGTGTACACTCCCTCCTCTATCGCTACGGCAACAACAAGCACAACTATAACCACAACCACAACAACTACTATAGCAACAACAACAACTATAACTACAACCACAACAACTACTATAGCAACAACCACAACCACAACAACTACTACTACCACAACCACTATAACAACCGCACTACTACTACTACACAACGAAAGAGACACAGAGACACACAGAGACACAGACAGAGACACACACAGAGACACACACAGAGACACAGAGAGAGACACAGACAGAGACACAGAGAGAGACACAGACAGAGACACAGAGAAAGACACAGACACACACAGAGACACACACAGAGACACACACAGAGACACAGAGAGAGACACAGACAGAGACACAGAGAGAGACACAGACAGAGACACAGAGAAAGACACAGACACACACAGAGACACACACAGAGACACACACAGAGACACACACAGAAACACACACAGAGACACAGAGAGAGACACAGACACACACAGAGACACACAGAGACACAGAGACACAGAGACACAGAGAGAGACACAGACACACACAGAGACACACACAGAGACACACACAGAAACACAGAGAGAGACACAGACACACACAGAGACACACACACAGAGACACAGAGACACAGAGAGAGACACAGACACACACAGAGACACACACAGAGACACACACAGAGACACACACAGAGACACACACAGGGACACAGAGAGAGACACAGACACACACAGAGAGAGACACAGACACACACAGAGACACACACAGAGACACAGACACAGATAGACGCAGGGAGAGACACACAGAGACACACAGCGACACACAGACAGACAGACACACAGAGAGACAGAGAGAGAGAGACACAGAGACACAGAGAAACACAGAGACACAGTGAGACACACAGAGTGACACA
>NC_136343.1:5533368-5548368 GCF_964198595.1 Lampetra fluviatilis | reverse complement strand
GCTGTAGTAGTAGCTGCAGTAGCTGTAGTAGTAGCTGTAGTAGCTGCAGACTCAAGTTGAGCGAACAAGTGGCTCTCACTCACCCCCAGTAAACTCACCACCACTCACCTCTCTGTAGTAGCTGCTGTAGTGGTAGCAGCTGTAGTAGAAGTAGCTGTAGTTGTAGAAGTAGCTGTAGTAGTAGCTGTAGTAGCTGCTGTAGTAGTATCTGTAGTAGCTGTAGACTTAAGTTGAGCGAACAAGTGGCTCTCACTCACCCCCAGTAAACTCACCTCTCTGTAGTAGCTGCTGTAGTAGTAGCAGCTGTAGTTGTAGAAGTAGCTGTAGCAGTAGCAGCTGTAGTAGCTGTAGTAGTTGCTGTAGTAGTAGTAGTAGCTGTAGTAGCAGTAGACTCAAGTTGAGCGAACAAGTGGCTCTCACTCACCCCCAGTAAACTCACCTCTCTGTAGTAGCTGCTGTAGTTGTAGAAGTAGCTGTAGTTGCTGTAGTTGTAGCAGTAGCTGTAGTAGCAGTAGACTCAAGTTGAGCAAGCAAGTGGCTCTTGCTAGCCGCCAACAAACTCTCCTCCATGAGAGTGACGGCCTCGGTGAGGTCCGCGTGGAGGCGCTCCATCGCCTCGCGGTCCGCACTCGGCGTAGAGGAGGAGGCGGTCAAGATGGTGGCTGCGGTCGAGGCGGAGGAGTTGTACGCGGTGATCGCAGAGAGTTGAGCCCGGAGCGCGGAAAGCGTCGATTCGAGCGCGGCTACCGATACCTCGTCCATGGCGATCAAGATCAGTCTGTGTGTGTGTGTGTCTGTGTGTGTGTGTCTGTGTGTGTGTGTCTGTGTGTGTGTGTCTGTGTGTGTGTCTGTATGTGTGTCTGTGTGTGTGTGTCTGTGTGTGTGTGTCTGTGTGTGTCTCTCACTGTCTCTGTCTCACTGTCTGTGTCTCTGTGTGTCTCTGTGTGTCTATGTGTGTGTGTCTCACTGTGTCTCTCTCTGACTGTCTGTGTCTCACTGTGTGTCTCACTGTGTCTCTCTGTGTGTGTCTGTCTGTGTGTGTCTGTCTGTGTCCCTCTGTGTGTGTTTCTCTGTGTGTCTGTCTGTGTGTCTGTGTCTGTGTGTGTCTGTCTGTGTCTGTCTGTGTGTCTGTGTCTCAGTATCTCTCTGTGTCTGTCTGTGTGTCTGTCTGTGTGTCTCAGTGTCTCTCTGTGTCTGTCTGTCTGTCTGTATGTCTGTGTCTCTCTCTCTGTGTGTCTCACTGTCTGTGTCTGTGTGTCTCTGTGTGAGTGTCTCTGTGTCTCACTCTGTCTGTCTCTCTGTGTGTCTCAGTGTTTCTCTCTCTGTCTATCTCTGTCTGTGTCTCAGTGTGTCTCTCTCTGTCTCTGTGTCTGTCTGTGTCTCTCTTTCCGTGTCTGTCTCTCTCTCTCTGTGTCTCTGTCTGTCGGTCTCTCTCTGTGTCTCTGTGAATATCTGTGTGTGTCTCTGTGTCTCACTGTCTGTGTCTCTCTGTGTCTGTGTGTGTCTCTGTCTCACTGTGTGTCTCTGTCTCACTGTCTCTGTGTGTCTCTGTGTCTCACTCTGTGTCTCTCTCTGTGTCTGTCTCACTGTGTCTGTGTGTCTCTCTCTGAGTGTGTCTCTCTCTGAGTGTGTCTCTCTCTGTGAGTGTCTCTCTCTGTGAGTGTCTCTGTCTGAGTATGTCTCTCTCTGTGTGTGTCTCTGTCTCACTGTGTCTCACTGTGTGTCTCTGTCTCACTGTGTGAGTGTCTCTGTGTCTCTCTGTGAGTGTCTTTGTCTGTGAGTGTCTCTGTCTGTGAGTGTCTCTGTCTCACTGTGTCTCACTGTGTGTCTCTGTCTCACTGTGTGTCTCTGTGTCTCTCTGTGAGTGTCTCTGTCTGTGAGTGTCTCTCTCTGTGAGTGTCTCTGTCTGAGTATGTCTCTCTCTGTGTGTGTCTCTGTCTGTGTCTCTGTCTCACTGTGTGTCTCTGTCTCACTGTGTGTCTCTGTCTCACTGTGTGTCTCTGTCTCACTGTGTGTCTCTGTGTCTCTCTGTGAGTGTCTCTGTGTCTCTCTGTGAGTGTCTCTGTCTGCGTCTCTCCCCCAGTCTCTTGAGCCCAGCAATGGCGGCAATCTTCCGCAAATCCGTTTTATTCGCGTTTCTAGAAGATTCTGCCATCTTCCGGAAGATCACCAAGGGCTGACGTCATCTTCCGGAAGATCACCAAGGGCTGACGTCATCTTCCGGAAGATCACCAAGGGCTGACGTCATCTTCCGGAAGATCACCAAGGGCTGACGTCATCTTCCGGAAGATCACCAAGGGCTGACGTCATCTTCCGGAAGATCACCAAGGGCTGACGTCATCTTCCGGAAGATCACCAAGGGCTGACGTCATCTTCCGGAAGATCACCAAGGGCTGACGTCATCTTCCGGAAGATCACCAAGGGCTGACGTCATCTTCCGGAAGATCACCAAGGGCTGACGTCATCTTCCGGAAGATCACCAAGGGCTGACGTCATCTTCCGGAAGATCACCAAGGGCTGACGTCATCTTCCGGAAGATCACCAAGGGCTGACGTCATCTTCCGGAAGATCACCAAGGGCTGACGTCATCTTCCGGAAGATCACCAAGGGCTGACGTCATCTTCCGGAAGATCACCAAGGGCTGACGTCATCTTCCGGAAGATCACCAAGGGCTGACGTCATCTTCCGGAAGATCACCAAGGGCTGACGTCATCTTCCGGAAGATCACCAAGGGCTGACGTCATCTTCCGGAAGATCACCAAGGGCTGACGTCATCTTCCGGAAGATCACCAAGGGCTGACGTCATCTTCCGGAAGATCACCAAGGGCTGACGTCATCTTCCGGAAGATCACCAAGGGCTGACGTCATCTTCCGGAAGATCATCAAGGTCACTACTTCTTCTTCCGGAAGAACACCAACAGCTTAACTTCATCTTCCAGAAGATCAACGACGTCACTACTTCATCTTCCAGAAGATCAACGGTCACTACTTCCTCTTCCAGAAGATCAACGGTCACTACTTCCTCTTCCGGAAGATCACCAAGGACTTAACTTCATCTTCTGGAAGAACAACGACGTCACTAATTCCTCTTCCGGAAGATCACCAAGGGCTTAACATCATCTTCCGGAAGATCATCGACGTTACTACTTCCTCTTCCGGAAGATCACCAAGGACTTAACTTCATCTTCTGGAAGAACAACGACGTCACTAATTCCTCTTCCGGAAGATCAACGACGTCACTACTTCCTCTTCCGGAAGATCAACGACGTCACTAATTCCTCTTCCGGAAGATCATCGACGTCACTACTTCATCTTCCGGAAGATCAACGACGTCACTACTTCATCTTCCGGAAGACCACCAAGTGCTTAACTTCATCTTCCGGAAGAAGTAGTGACGTAGATGATCTTCCGGAAGATGAAGTTAAGCCCTTGGTCATCTTCCGGAAGATGAAGTAGTGACGTAGATGATCTTCCGGAAGATGAAGTAAAGCCCTTGGTGATCTTCCGGAAGATGAAGTAGTGACGTTTTGATCTTCCGGAAGAAGAAGTAGTGACCGTTGAACTTCCGGAAGATGAAGTTAAGCCCTTGGTCATCTTCCGGAAGATGAAGTAGTGACGTTTTGATCTTCCGGAAGATGAAGTTAAGCCCTTGGTGATCTTCCGGAAGATGAAGTAGTGACGTGATGATCTTCCGGAAGATGAAGTAGTGACGTTTTGATCTTCCGGAAGATGAAGTTAAGCCCTTGGTGATCTTCCGGAAGATGAAGTAGTGACGTGATGATCTTCCGGAAGATGAAGTAGTGACGTTTTGATCTTCCGGAAGATGAAGTTAAGCCCTTGGTCATCTTCCGGAAGATGAAGTAGTGACGTTTTGATCTTCCGGAAGATGAAGTTAAGCCCTTGGTCATCTTCCGGAAGATGAAGTAGTGACGTGATGATCTTCCGGAAGATGAAGTAGTGACGTTTTGATCTTCCGGAAGATGAAGTTAAGCCCTTGGTCATCTTCCGGAAGATGAATTAGTGACGTTTTGATCTTCCGGAAGATGAAGTTAAGCCCTTGGTCATCTTCCGGAAGATGAATCAGTGACGTTTTGATCTTCCGGAAGATGAACTTAAGCGCTTGGTCATCTTCCGGAAGATGAAGTAGTGACGTTTTGATCTTCCGGAAGATGAATTAGTGACGTTTTGATCTTCCGGAAGATGAATTAGTGACGTTTTGATCTTCCGGAAGATCAAGTTAAGCCCTTGGTCATCTTCCGGAAGATGAATTAGTGACGTTTTGATATTCCGGAAGATGTGTGCAGAGTCACAGTCTTTAAACCTCATCACCCATTGAACCCTCGACAATCAGGAGGAGTGGGGGACGATGTAAACCCCAGCCGCAAGCGATGATGACATTCTCGCAACTTCCATCAGCTAGCTGAGACAGGCCACTGTGGGTTTGAACGAGGTCTTAGATGTACACCCACCACCGGAGTGGAAGAATGGCAGGCGCATCTTACAGATGACTAGTCGATGGTCGGAGGGCAGATCAGCTCCACGGTAGGTCCTGGTGTCAAGGACATGGGCTCGCATCCGCTGGTCCGTCACTACGTAGCCCGGCAGATGTTCTCGCTTGGTCCTGGGTGTACACCCACCACCGGAGTGGAAGAATGGCAGGCGCATCTTACAGATGACTAGTCGATGGTCAGAGGGCAGATCAGCTCCACGGTAGGTCCTGGTGTCAAGGACATGGGCTCGCATCCGCTGGTCCGTCACTACGTAGCCCGGCAGATGTTCTCGCTTGGTCCTGGGTGTACACCCACCACCGGAGTGGAAGAATGGCAGGCGCATCTTACAGATGACTAGTCGATGGTCGGAGGGCAGATCAGCTCCACGGTAGGTCCTGGTGTCAAGGACATGGGCTCGCATCCGCTGGTCCGTCACTACGTAGCCCGGCAGATGTTCTCGCTTGGTCCTGGGTGTACACCCACCACCGGAGGGGAAGAATGGCAGGCGCATCTTACAGATGACTAGTCGATGGTCAGAGGGCAGATCAGCTCCACCGTAGGTCCTGGTGTCAAGGACATGGGCTCGCATCCGCTGGTCCGTCACTACGTAGCCCGGCAGATGTTCTCGCTTGGTCCTGGGTGTACACCCACCACCGGAGTGGAAGAATGGCAGGCGCATCTTACAGATGACTAGTCGATGGTCGGAGGGCAGATCAGCTCCACGGTAGGTCCTGGTGTCAAGGACATGGGCTCGCATCCGCTGGTCCGTCACTACGTAGCCCGGCAGATGTTCTCGCTTGGTCCTGGGTGTACACCCACCACCGGAGTGGAAGAATGGCAGGCGCATCTTACAGATGACTAGTCGATGGTCGGAGGGCAGATCAGCTCCACCGTAGGTCCTGGTGTCAAGGACATGGGCTCGCATCCGCTGGTCCGTCACTATGTAGTCCAGCAGATGTTCTTGCTTGGACCCGGCGTGCATCCACGATGTTGTGTGGATGCGCCGATGCCGGAACAGCGTGTTGGTAACTACAAGCCCATGGGCTGCACAGAAATCTAGCAGCCTCCTAGCGTTGTTATTGAGCTGATCTGGCCCATGCCTTCCAATCACTCCAGACCACGTGCCAGCATCGTGACCAACTCGGGTATTGAAGTGTCACCCAACAAGATGACTCACGCACTCACACACACACGGAGACACACACACACACGGAGACACACAGACACACACACAGACACACACACAGACAGACACACAGACACACACACGGAGACACACACACACACGGAGACACACACACACGGAGACACACAGACACACACAGACAGACACACAGACACACACACACAGACAGACACACACACAGAGACACACACACACACGGAGACACACACACACGGAGACAGACAGACACACACACACAGACAGACACACACAGACAGACACACATGGAGACACACAGACAGACACACACACACAGACACACACAGACAGACACACAGACAGACACACACACAGACAGACACACACAAACACACAGACAGACACACACACAGACACACACACGGAGACACACACACGGAGACACACAGACAGACACACACACACAGACACACACAGACACACACACACAGACACACACACACACAGACACACACACAGACAGACACACACACACACACAGACACACACACGGCGATAGTGAACCACACACACACAGACAGACACACACACACACAGACAGACACACACACACAGACACACACAGACACACACACACAGACACACACACACACACAGACACACACACAGACAGACACACACACAGACACACACACGGCGATAGTGAACCACACACACAGACACAGGACGCGTTAATGTTTTTATGAAACATGCATTGTAGTTACAGTAGAGTGGAAGGTACAGCAGGTAGGGCGAACTCCACGCCACGCTGTGTGCATAATAATACTGTACACGTGTCCGTGTGTCTCTCTGTGCGTGTGTGTCTGTGTGTGTGTCTGTGTGTCTGTGTGTGTGTGTCTCTCTGTGTGTCTGTGTGTCTCTTTGTGTGTGTGTGTCTGTGTGTGTCTGTGTGTCTCTTTGTGTGTGTGTCTGTGTGTGTCTGTGTGTCTCTTTGTGTGTGTGTCTGTGTGTCTGTGTGTGTGTCTGTGTGTCTGTGTGTGTGTGTCTCTCTGTGTGTCTGTGTGTCTCTTTGTGTGTGTGTGTCTGTGTGTGTCTGTGTGTCTCTTTGTGTGTGTGTCTGTGTGTGTCTGTGTGTCTCTTTGTGTGTGTGTCTGTGTGTCTCTGTGTGTGTCTGTGTGTCTGTGTGTGTGTGTCTCTCTGTGTGTCTGTGTGTCTCTTTGTGTGTGTGTGTCTGTGTGTGTCTGTGTGTCTCTTTGTGTGTGTCTGTGTGTGTCTGTGTGTCTCTTTGTGTGTGTCTGTGTGTCTCTGTGTGTGTCTGTGTGTCTGTGTGTGTGTGTCTGTGTGTGTCTGTGTGTCTCTTTGTGTGTGTGTCTGTGTGTGTCTGTGTGTCTGTGTGTGTGTGTCTCTCTGTGTGTCTGTGTGTCTCTTTGTGTGTGTGTCTCTGTGTGTGTCTGTGTGTCTGTGTGTGTCTGTGTGTGTCTGTGTGTCTGTGTGTGTGTGTCTCTCTGTGTGTCTGTGTGTCTCTTTGTGTGTGTGTCTGTGTGTCTCTGTGTCTGTGTGTGTCTGTGTGTCTCTTTGTGTGTGTGTCTGTGTGTGTCTGTGTGTCTCTTTGTGTGTGTGTCTGTGTGTCTCTGTGTGTGTCTGTGTCTCTCTGTGTATATGTGTCTGTGTATCTGTGTGTGTGTGTCTGTGTGTGTGAGAGTCTGTGTGTGTGTCTGTGTGTGAGTCTGTGTATCTGTGTGTGTGTCTGTGAGTGTCTGTGTGTGAGTGTCTGTGTGTGTGTCTGTGTGTGTCTCTGTGTATGTCTGTAAGTGTGTCTGTGTGTGTGTGTCTGTGTGTGTGTGTCTGTGTGTGTGTCTCTGTGTGTGAGTGTCTCTGTGTGTGTGTCTGTGGGGAGTGGTGGTGCAGCGGTTAGCGCTACGCTACGCTGGTGTGGTGGTGGTGGTGTAGTGGTGGTGGTGTAGTGGTGGTGGTGTAGTGGTGGTGGTGGTGTAGTGGTGGTGTAGTGGTGGTGGTGTAGTGGTGGTGGTGTAGTGGTGGTGGTGTAGTGGTGGTGGTGTAGTGGTGGTGGTGTAGTGGTGGTGGTGTAGTGGTGGTGGTGTAGTGGTGGTGGTGTAGTGGTGGTGGTGTAGTGGTGGTGGTGGTGTAGTGGTGGTGTAGTGGTGGTGGTGTAGTGGTGGTGGTGTAGTGGTGGTGGTGTAGTGGTGGTGGTGTAGTGGTGGTGGTGTAGTGGTGCTGGTGTAGTGGTGGTGGTGTAGTGGTGGTGGTGTAGTGGTGGTGGTGTAGTGGTGGTGGTGTAGTGGTGGTGGTGGTGTAGTGGTGGTGGTGTAGTAGTGGTGGTGTAGTGGTGGTGTAGTAGTGGTGGTGGTGGTGTAGTGGTGGTGGTGTAGTGGTGGTGGTGTAGTGGTGGTGGTGTAGTGGTGGTGTTGGTGGTGTAGTGGTGGTGGTGTAGTGGTGGTGGTGTAGTGGTGGTGGTGTAGTGGTGGTGGTGTAGTGGTGGTGGTGGTGTAGTGGTGGTGGTGTAGTGGTGGTGGTGTAGTGGTGGTGGTGTAGTGGTGGTGGTGTAGTGGTGTGGTGGTGTAGTGGTGGTGGTGGTGTAGTGGTGGTGTAGTGGTGGTGGTGTAGTGGTGGTGGTGTAGTGGTGGTGGTGTAGTGGTGGTGGTGTAGTGGTGGTGGTGTAGTGGTGGTGGTGTAGTGGTGGTGGTGGTGTAGTGGTGGTGGTGTAGTGGTGGTGGTGTAGTGGTGGTGGTGTAGTGGTGGTGGTGTAGTGGTGTGGTGGTGTAGTGGTGGTGGTGGTGTAGTGGTGGTGTAGTGGTGGTGGTGTAGTGGTGGTGGTGTAGTGGTGGTGTAGTGGTGGTGTAGTAGTGGTGGTGGTGGTGGTAGTGGTGGTGGTGTAGTGGTGGTGGTGTAGTGGTGGTGTAGTGGTGGTGTAGTGGTAGTGGTGGTGGTGTTGTAGTGGTGGTGTAGTGGTGGTGGTGTAGTGGTGGTGGTGTAGTGGTGGTGGTGTAGTGGTGTGGTGGTGTAGTGGTGGTGGTGGTGTAGTGGTGGTGTAGTGGTGGTGGTGTAGTGGTGGTGTAGTAGTGGTGGTGTAGTGGTGGTGGTGTAGTGGTGGTGGTGTAGTGGTGGTGGTGTAGTGGTGGTGGTGTAGTGGTGGTGGTAGTGGTGGTGGTGGTGGTGGTAGTGGTGTAGTGAACATCGCTAGCACTGGGGAGACAAAGGCGGCCGGGCGTGGTGCTGGCCACCCCCCCCCCCTCTGTGTGTGCCAGCAACCTTCATAGGTGCTGCTGCTAACAGCACTTGCCCCTACAGCCCTGCTAGAGGCTACCTGGGGGAGCTTTGTCTGTGTGTGTGGTGTGTGTAGCACATAGACACTGCTGCTGCTACTAACAGCACTTGCCCCTACAGCCCTGCTAGAGGCTACCTGGGGGAGCCTTGTCTGTGTGTGTGGTGTGTGTAGTACATAGACACTGCTGCTGCTACTAACAGCACTTGCACCTACAGCCCTGCTAGAGGCTACCTGGGGGAGCTTTGTCTGTGTGTGGTGCGTGTAGTACATAGACACTGCTGCTACTAGCAGCACTTGTCCCTACAGCCCTGCTAGAGGCTACCTGGGGGAGCTTTGTCTGTGTGTGGTGTGTGTAGTACATAGACACTGCTGCTGCTACTAACAGCACTTGCCCCTACAGCCCTGCTAGAGGCTACCTGGGGGAGCTTTGTCTGTGTGTGGTGCGTGTAGTACATAGACACTGCTGCTACTAGCAGCACTTGTCCCTACAGCCCTGCTAGAGGCTACCTGGGGGAGCTTTGTCTGTGTGTGGTGTGTGTAGTACATAGACACTGCTGCTGCTACTAACAGCACTTGCCCCTACAGCCCTGCTAGAGGCTACCTGGGGGAGCTTTGTCTGTGCGCGTGGTGTGTGTAGTACATAGACACTGCTGCTGCTACTAACAGCACTTGTCCCTGCAGCCCTGCTAGAGGCTACCTGGGGGAGCTTTGTCTGTGTATATGTGTGTGTATCTATATGGGAATCTACGGGTCTCTATCTCTCTGTCTCTCTGTGTATCTGTCTCTCTGTGTGTGTCTCTCTGTCTGTGTGTCTCTCTGTCTGTGTGTGTCTCTCTCTGTCTCTCTGTTGCCCTAAAAGTCTGTCTCTCTGTCTCTCTCTCTCTCTGTGTCTTTCTCTGTGTCTGTCTCTCTCTCTGTCTCTCTCTGTGTCTCTCTGCCTCTCTCTCTGTCTCTCTCTCTGTCTCTCTCTCTCTCTGTGTCTTTCTCTGTGTCTGTCTCTCTCTCTGCCTCTCTGTGTCTCTCTGTGTCTCTCTGTCTCTCTGTCTCTCTCTCTGTGTCTCTCTGTGTCTCTCTCTGTCTCTCTGTCTCTCTCTCCCTCTCTCTCTGTCTCTCTGTGTCTCTCTGTGTCTCTCTGCCTCTCTCTCTGTCTCTCTGTGTCTCTCTGTGTCTCTCTGCCTCTCTCTCTCTGTCTCTCTCTCTGTCTCTCTCTGTCTCTCTGTGTCTCTCTGTGTCTCTCTGTGTCTCTCTCTGTCTCTCTCTCCCTCTCTCTCTGTCTCTCTGTGTCTCTCTGTGTCTCTCTCTCTGTCTCTCTCTCTGTCTCTCTCTGTCTCTCTCTCTGTCTCTCTGTGTCTCTCTGTCTCTCTCTCTGTCTCTCTCTGTCTCTCTCTCTGTCTCTCTCTCTGTGTCTCTCTCTGTCTCTCTCTCTGTCTCTCACTGTGTCTCTCTCTGTCTCTCTCTCTGTCTCTCTGTGTCTCTCTGTGTCTCTCTGTGTCTCTCTCTCTGTCTCTCTCTGTCTCTCTCTCTGTCTCTCTCTCTGTCTCTCTCTCTGTCTCTCTCTCTGTCTCTCTCTCTCTGTCTCTCTGTGTCTCTCTGTGTCTCTCTGTGTCTCTCTGTGTCTCTCTCTGTCTCTCTCCCTCTCTCTCTGCCTCTCTCTCTCTCTGTCTCTCTCTGTCTCTCTGTCTCTCTCTCTCTGTCTCTCTCTCTGTCTCTCTCTGTGTCTCTCTGTGTCTCTCTCTGTGTCTCTCTCTGTCTCTCTCTGTGTCTCTCTGTGTCTCTCTCTGTCTCTCTGTCCCTCTCTCTCTCTCTGTGCGCACCCCTTCCAGCACGCCACGCGGTGTAATCATCATAACAACCACCATCACCTCCTCCTCCTCCTCTCACTGTCCTTCACGGCTCAGCCAGAGTCTTTCACCGCCACATCGTCACCAACATCACCAACATCACCAACATCACCATCATCGCCATCATCGCCATCGTCGCCACCGTCGCAATCATCGCCATCGTCATCACGGAGATCCCAATCGTCGCCCGCATCGTCGACAAAGTCGTCGTCGTCGTCGTCGTCGTCGTCGTCATCGTCTGAAGACTCAGCCTTGACGAACACAACTACGTAGGGAGAGAGACAGGGGGGGGGTGAGTGGGTGAGTGAGTGAGTGGGTGAGTGGGTGAGTGGGTGAGTGGGTGAGTGGGTGGGTGGGTGGGGGGGTGAGTGGGTGGGTGGGTGAGTGAGTGGGTGGGTGGGTGGGTGGGTGAGTGGGTGGGTGAGTGAGTGGGTGAGTGAGTGGGTGAGTGAGTGAGTGGGTGAGTGAGTGGGTGAGTGGGTGGGTGAGTGAGTGGGTGGGTGGGTGAGTGAGTGGGTGGGTGAGTGGGTGAGTGGGTGGGTGAGTGAGTGGGTGGGTGGGTGAGTGAGTGGGTGGGTGAGTGGGTGGGTGAGTGGGTGGGTGGGTGGGTGAGTGGGTGGGTGGGTGGGGGGGTGAGTGGGTGGGTGGGTGAGTGAGTGGGTGAGTGAGTGGGTGAGTGGGTGGGTGAGTGAGTGGGTGGGTGGGTGAGTGAGTGGGTGGGTGAGTGGGTGAGTGGGTGGGTGAGTGGGTGGGTGGGTGGGTGAGTGGGTGGGTGGGTGAGTGGGTGAGTGAGTGGGTGAGTGAGTGGGTGAGTGAGTGAGTGGGTGAGTGAGTGGGTGAGTGAGTGGGTGAGTGAGTGAGTGGGTGAGTGAGTGAGTGAGTGAGGGGGTGAGTGAGTGGGTGAGTGAGTGAGTGAGTGAGTGGGTGGTGAGTGAGTGAGTGGATGGGTGGGTGAGTGAGTGGGTGAGTGAGTGGGTGAGTGAGTGAGTGAGTGGGTGAGTGAGTGAGTGAGTGGGTGAGTGTGAGTGAGTGAGTGAGTGGGTGAGTGAGTGAGTGGGTGAGTGAGTGGTGAGTGAGAGGGTGAGTGAGTGGGTGAGTGAGTGAGTGGGTGAGTGAGTGACTGAGTGGGTGAGTGAGTGGGTGAGTGAGTGGGTGAGTGGGTGAGTGAGTGGGTGAGTGGGTGAGTGAGTGGGTGAGTGAGTGGGTGAGTTAGTGGGTGAGTGGGTGAGTGAGTGGGTGAGTGAGTGGGTGAGTGAGTGGGTGAGTGAGTGAGTGGATGAGTGGGTGAGTGAGTGGGTGAGTGAGTGGGGTGAGTGGGTGAGTGAGTGAGTGGGTGAGTGAGTGGGTGAGTGGGTGAGTGAGTGGGTGAGTGAGTGAGTGGGTGAGTGAGTGGGTGAGTGGGTGAGTGAGTGGGTGAGTGAGTGGGTGAGTGGGTGAGTGAGTGGGTGAGTGAGTGGGTGAGTGAGTGGGTGAGTGAGTGGGTGAGTGGGTGGGTGAGTGGGTGAGTGGGTGAGTGGGTGAGTGAGTGAGTGGGTGAGTGAGTGAGTGGGTGAGTGAGTGGGTGGGTGTGGTGGTGGGTGAGGGTGGGTGGGTGAGTGAGTGGGTGGGTGAGTGGTGGGGTGAGTGGGTGAGTGGGGTGGGTGAGTGGGTGGGTGAGTGGTGGTGGTGGTGTGGGTGGGTGAGTGGGTGGTGGGTGGGTGGGGTGAGTGGTGGTGGGTGGGTGGGTGGGTGGGTGGGTGGGTGGGTGAGTGAGTGGGTGAGTGGTGGGGGTGAGTGGGTGGGGGTGAGTGGGGGGTGAGTGGGTGGTGGGTGGTGGTGGTGGGGTGAGTGGGTGAGTGGGTGGTGAGTGGGTGAGTGGGTGAGTGAGTGGGTGGTGGTGGGTGAGTGAGTGGGTGGGTGGGTGGTGAGTGGGTGTGTGAGTGGGGTGGGTGAGTGGGTGAGTGGGTGGGTGGTGAGTGGGTGGGTGAGTGGTGGGTGGGGGTGGTGGGGGGTGGTGGGTGGTGGTGAGTGGTGGGGTGGGTGAGTGGGTGAGTGAGTGGGTGAGTGGTGAGTGAGTGGGGGTGGTGGTGGTGGGTGGTGGTGGTGGTGGGTGAGTGGTGGGTGTGTGAGTGGGTGAGTGGGTGGGTGAGTGGAGTGGGTGAGTGGGTGAGTGGGTGGTGAGTGGGTGGTGGGTGAGTGGGTGTGTGAGTGGTGGGTGAGTGGGGTGAGTGAGTGGGTGAGTGGGTGAGTGAGTGGGTGAGTGAGTGAGTGGGTGGTGGGTGGTGGTGGGTGGTGGGTGAGTGGGTGGTGGGTGAGTGGGGAGTGAGTGGGTGAGTGGTGGGTGAGTGGGTGAGTGGTGAGTGGTGGGTGGTGGGTGAGTGGGTGAGTGAGTGGGGGTGAGTGGTGGGGTGAGTGGTGAGTGGGTGAGTGAGTGGGTGGTGAGTGGGTGAGTGAGTGGGTGGTGAGTGAGTGGGGTGAGTGGTGGGTGAGTGAGTGGTGGTGGGTGAGTGAGTGGGTGAGTGGGTGAGTGAGTGAGTGAGTGGGTGAGTGGGTGAGTGGGTGAGTGGTGGGTGAGTGAGTGGGTGAGTGAGTGGTGAGTGGGTGAGTGAGTGGTGAGTGAGTGAGTGGGTGAGTGGGTGAGTGTGAGTGGGTGAGTGAGTGGGTGAGTGGGTGAGTGAGTGGTGGGTGAGTGAGTGGGAGTGGGTGAGTGAGTGAGTGGGTGAGTGAGTGGTGGTGAGTGGGTGAGTGAGTGGGTGAGTGAGTGAGGGTGAGTGGGTGGTGAGTGGTGGGTGAGTGAGTGAGTGGGGTGAGTGAGTGAGTGGGTGAGTGAGTGGGTGAGTGAGTGGTGAGTGGGTGAGTGGTGGGTGGGTGAGTGAGTGGTGAGTGGGTGAGTGAGTGGTGGGTGAGTGGGGTGTGGTGAGTGGGTGGTGAGTGGGGTGAGTGGGAGTGGGGTGAGTGAGTGGTGAGTGGGTGAGTGTGTGGTGAGTGGGTGAGTGAGTGGGTGGTGAGTGAGTGGTGAGTGGGTGGGTGAGTGAGTGGGGGTGTGAGTGGGGGGTGAGTGGTGGGTGAGTGGGTGGTGGTGGGTGGGGTGAGTGGGTGGTGGTGGGTGAGTGAGTGGGTGGTGAGTGGGTGGTGAGTGGGTGAGTGGGTGAGTGAGGGGTGAGTGAGTGGGTGAGTGGGTGAGTGAGTGGTGGTGGGTGAGTGGGTGAGTGGGTGAGTGGTGGGTGGTGAGTGTGTGGGTGAGTGGTGGTGAGTGGTGGGTGAGTGAGTGGGGTGAGTGAGTGGTGGGTGTGGTGAGTGGGTGTGGGGTGAGTGGGTGAGTGGGTGAGTGAGTGGGGGGTGAGTGGAGTGGGTGAGTGAGTGGGTGAGTGAGTGAGTGGGTGGTGAGTGGGTGTGAGTGGTGGTGGGTGAGTGAGTGGTGAGTGAGTGGTGTGAGTGAGTGGTGAGTGGGTGAGTGAGTGGGTGAGTGGTGGGTGAGTGAGTGGGTGAGTGAGTGGGTGGTGAGTGGGTGAGTGAGTGGGTGAGTGGGTGAGTGAGTGGGTGAGTGGGTGGGTGAGTGAGTGGGTGAGTGAGTGGGTGAGTGGGTGGGTGAGTGGGTGAGTGGTGTGGGTAGTGGGTGAGTGAGTGGGTGAGTGGGTGAGTGAGTGGGTGAGTGAGTGGGGTGAGTGAGTGGTGAGTGGGTGAGTGAGTGGGTGAGTGGGTGAGTGAGTGGTGAGTGAGTGGGTGAGTGAGTGAGTGAGGGGTGAGTGGGTGAGTGAGTGAGTGGGTGAGTGGAGTGAGTGGTGAGTGGGTGAGTGAGTGGGTGTGAGTGGGTGAGTGAGTGGGTGAGTGAGTGGGTGAGTGGTGAGTGAGTGTGGGTGAGTGGGTGAGTGGTGAGTGAGTGAGTGGGTGAGTGAGTGGGTGAGTGAGTGAGTGGGTGAGTGGGTGAGTGGGTGAGTGGGTGGGTGAGTGAGTGGGTGAGTGAGTGAGTGGGTGAGTGAGTGGGTGAGTGGTGGTGAGTGGTGAGAGTGGGTGAGTGGGTGAGTGAGTGAGTGAGTGAGTGAGTGGTGAGTGAGTGAGTGGGTGAGTGAGTGGTGAGTGGGTGAGTGAGTGGTGAGTGAGTGGTGAGTGGTGAGTGTGAGTGGGTGAGTGAGTGGGTGGAGTGAGTGGAGTGGGTGAGTGAGTGGTGAGTGGGTGGTGGGTGAGTGAGTGAGTGGTGAGTGGGTGAGTGAGTGGGTGAGTGTGTGGTGAGTGGGTGAGTGAGTGAGTGGGTGGTGAGTG
>NC_136343.1:5524190-5528168 GCF_964198595.1 Lampetra fluviatilis | reverse complement strand
CCACCACCACCTCCACCACCACCACCACCTCCACCACCACCACCTCCACCCCCACCACCACCACCACCACCACCACGTCCACTACACCACCACCACCTCCACCACCACCTCCACCACAACTCACTCCTGCGTGGTTGACTGCTGCTTGTAGCCGGTGAAGTTGACCTTTGCCTCTTCAGTTGCACTCCACCCCCACCAACTCCACCACCACCTCCACCCCCTCCACCTCCACCACCACCACCAGAAGGTGGACAAGAAACAGTCGATCGCCCTCCGCCGAACGCCGCCTGCTGCTGCTGCTGCTGGGTGGTGGACAACGCCGATGAGGACGACGCCGCCGTGGGCGACTGGGTGGTGGACGCGGGTGGAGGAGGGGTGAGCGGGTGACCCGTGGCCTCGCACCAGCCCACGGGGTAGAGGTCGGGTGACTCACAGTCGACCCACTGGTCGTAGGCCGGACCCCAACCCTCGAAGCGGACGCGCACCAGTCGTCCCACCACTCGCACCTAGAGAGACAGAGAGAGAGAGACACAGTGAGACACAGTGAGACAGAGAGAGACACAGAGAGACAGTGAGAGACACAGAGAGACACAGAGAGACACAGAGAGACACAGAGAGAGACACAGAGAGAGAGACAGTGAGAGAGAGAGAGAGAGAGACAGTGAGACACAGTGAGACACAGAGAGACAGTGAGAGACACAGAGAGAGAGACACAGAGAGACACAGAGACACAGAGAGACAGAGAGAGAGACACAGTGAGACACAGAGAGAGACAGAGACACAGAGAGACACAGTGAGAGACAGTGAGAGACACAGAAAGAGAGAGACACAGAGAGACACAGAGAGAGACAGATAGACACAGAGACAGTGAGACACAGATAGAGAGAGAGACAGTGAGACACAGAGAGACACAGAGATAGACAGTGAGAGAGAGACACACACAGAGAGAGACTCAGAGAGAGACGGTGGTGGTGGAGGTGGGGGTGGTGGTGGTTGTGGTGGTGGTGGTTGTGGGGGTGGTGGTGGTTGTGGGGGTGGTGGTGGTTGTGGTGGTGGTGGAGGTGGGGGTGGTGGTGGTTGTGGGGGTGGAGGTGGTGGTGGTTGTGGTGGTGGTGGTGGTGGGGGTGGTGGTGGTTGTGGGGGTGGTGGTGGTTGTGGTGGTGGTGGAGGTGGGGGTGGTGGTGGTTGTGGGGGTGGTGGTGGTTGTGGTGGTGGTGGGGGTGGAGGTGGTGATGGTGGAGATGTGGGTGGTGGTGGTTGTGGTGGTGGGGGTGGAGGTGTGGGTGGTGTGGGTGGTGGTGGTTGTGGTAGTAGTGGTGGTGGTGGTTGTGATGGTGGTGATGATGGTGGTGGTGGTTGTGTTGATGGTGGTGATGATGGAGGTTGTGATGGTGGTGATGATGGTGGTCATGGTGGTGATGATGGTGGTGATGGTGGAAGTTGTGGTGGTGGTTGTGGTTGTGTTGATGATGGTGGTGATGGAGGTTGTGATGGTGGTTGATGATGGTGGTGATGATGGTGGTGATGGTGGAGGTTGTGGTGGTTGTGGTGGTGGTTGTGGTGGTGGGGGTGGAGGTGTGGGTGGTGGTAGTAGTGGTGGTGGTGGTTGTGATGGTGGTGATGGTGGTGGTGATGATGGTGGTGATGGTGGAGGTTGTGGTGGTTGTGGTGGTGGTTGTGGTGGTGGTGGGAGTGGAGGTGTGGGTGGTGGTGGTTGTGGTGGTGGGGGTGGAGGTGTGGGTGGTGGTAGTAGTGGTGGTGGTGGTTGTGATGGTGGTGATGGTGGTTGTGTTGATGGTGGTGATGATGGAGGTCATGGTGGTGATGATGGTGGTGATGGTGGTGGTGATGGTGGTGGTGATGGTGGTGATGGTGGAGTTTGTGGTGGTTGTGGTGGTGGTAGTTGTGTTGGTAGTTGTGCTGGTTGTGGTGGTGGTTGTGATGGTGGTGATGATGGTGGTGATGGTGGTGGTTGTGTTGATGGTGGTGATGATGGAGGTTGTGATGATGGTGGTCATGGTGGTGATGATGGTGGTGATGGTGGTTGTGGTGGTGGTGGTTGTGTTGGTAGTAGTTGTGGTGGTTGTGGTGGTTGTGGTGGTGGTGGGGGTGGTGGTGGTGGTGTGGGTGGTGGTGGTTGTGTTGATGGTGGTGATGATGGAGGTCATGGTGGTGATGATGGTGGTGATGGTGGAGTTTGTGGTGGTGGTGGTTGTGTTGGTAGTAGTTGTGGTGGTTGTGGTGGTGGTGGGGGTGGTGGTGGAGGTGTGGGTGGTGGTGTGGGTGGTGGTGGTTGTGGTGGTTGTGGTGGTGGTGGTTGTGGTGGTTGTGGTGGTTGTGGTGGTGGTTGTGGTGGTGGTTGTGCTGGTTGTTGTGCTCACCACGCGCGCTACACACACAAGTCCAGGCTCCATCAGATCCACGGCCTCCAGGCGAACATCCACACTGAAGTCACGGCGCTCCAGTGGTGGTGCCTACAACCACCACAACAACCACCACAACAACTATCACAACCACAACTACTACAACAACAACCACAACAACCACCACCACAACAACTACCACAACTACTACAACAACAACCACATCCACACTGAAGTCACGGCGCTCCAGTGGTGGTGCCTACAACCACCACAACAACCACCACAACAACTATCACAACCACAACTACTACAACAACAACCACAACAACCACCACCACAACAACTACCACAACTACTACAACAACTACTACAACAACAACCATATCCACACTGAAGTCACGGCGCTCCAGTGGTGGTGCCTACAACCACCACAACAACCACCACAACAACTACCACAACCACAACTACTACAACAACAACCACAACAACCACCACCACAACAACTACCACAACTACTACAACAACTACTACAACAACAACCACATCCACACTGAAGTCACGGCGCTCCAGTGGTGGTGCCTACAACCACCACAACAACCACCACAACAACTACCACAACCACAACTACTACAACAACAACCACAACAACCACCACCACAACAACTACCACAACTACTACAACAACAACCACATCCACACTGAAGTCACGGCGCTCCAGTGGTGGTGCCTACAACCACCACAACAACCACCACAACAACTATCACAACCACAACTACTACAACAACAACCACAACAACCACCACCACAACAACTACCACAACTACTACAACAACTACTACAACAACAACCACATCCACACTGAAGTCACGGCGCTCCAGTGGTGGTGCCTACAACCACCACAACAACCACCACAACAACTATCACAACCACAACTACTACAACAACAACCACAACAACCACCACCACAACAACTACCACAACTACTACAACAACTACTACAACAACAACCACATCCACACTGAAGTCACGGCGCTCCAGTGGTGGTGCCTACAACCACCACAACAACCACCACAACAACTACCACAACCACAACTACTACAACAACAACCACAACAACCACCACCACAACAACTACCACAACTACTACAACAACTACTACAACAACAACCACATCCACACTGAAGTCACGGCGCTCCAGTGGTGGTGCCTACAACCACAACAACCACCACAACAACTACTGTGTGTGTGTCACTGTGTGTGTGTCACTGTGTGTGTGTGTCACTGTGTGTGTGTCACTGTGTGTGTGTCACTGTGTGTGTGTGTCACTGTGTGTGTGTCACTGTGTGTGCGTCACTGTGTGTGTGTCACTGTGTGTGTGTCACTGTGTGTGTGTCACTGTGTGTGTGTCACTGTGTGTGTGTCACTGTGTGTGCGTCACTGTGTGTGTGTCACTGTGTGTGTGTCACTGTGTGTGTGTCACTGTGTGTGCGTCACTGTGTGTGTGTCACTGTGTGTGTGTCACTGTGTGTGTGTCACTGTGTGTGTGTCACTGTGTGTGTGTCACTGTGTGTGCGTCACTGTGTGTGTGTCACTGTGTGTGTGTCACTGTGTGTGT
>NC_136343.1:5466690-5519190 GCF_964198595.1 Lampetra fluviatilis | reverse complement strand
GACTCACTGATTGAGTGAGTGACTCACTGAGTGACTGAGTGGGTGGGTGACTCACTGACTGAGTGACTCACTGACTGATTGAGTGAGTGACTCACTGATTGAGTGAGTGACTCACTGAGTGACTGAGTGGGTGGGTGACTCACTGACTGAGTGACTCACTGACTGATTGAGTGAGTGACTCACTGATTGAGTGAGTGACTCACTGAGTGACTGAGTGGGTGGGTGACTCACTGACTGATTGAGTGAGTGACTCACTGATTGAGTGAGTGACTCACTGAGTCACTGAGTGGGTGGGTGACTCACTGACTGAGTGACTCACTGACTGATTGAGTGACTCACTGATTGAGTGACTCACTGAGTGACTGAGTGGGTGGGTGACTCACTGACTGAGTGACTCACTGACTGATTGAGTGAGTGACTCACTGATTGAGTGAGTGACTCACTGAGTGACTGAGTGGGTGGGTGACTCACTGACTGAGTGACTCACTGACTGATTGAGTGAGTGACTCACTGATTGAGTGAGTGACTCACTGAGTGACTGAGTGGGTGGGTGACTCACTGACTGATTGAGTGAGTGACTCACTGATTGAGTGAGTGACTCACTGAGTGACTGAGTGGGTGGGTGACTCACTGACTGAGTGACTCACTGACTGATTGAGTGAGTGACTCACTGATTGAGTGAGTGACTCACTGAGTGACTGAGTGGGTGGGTGACTCACTGACTGAGTGACTCACTGACTGATTGAGTGAGTGACTCACTGATTGAGTGAGTGACTCACTGAGTCACTGAGTGGGTGGGTGACTCACTGACTGAGTGACTCACTGACTGATTGAGTGACTCACTGATTGAGTGAGTGACTCACTGAGTGACTGAGTGGGTGGGTGACTCACTGACTGAGTGACTCACTGACTGATTGAGTGAGTGACTCACTGATTGAGTGAGTGACTCACTGATTGAGTGACTCACTGAGTGACTGAGTGGGTGGGTGACTCACTGACTGAGTGACTCACTGACTGATTGAGTGAGTGACTCACTGATTGAGTGAGTGACTCACTGAGTGACTGAGTGGGTGGGTGACTCACTGACTGATTGAGTGAGTGACTCACTGATTGAGTGAGTGACTCACTGATTGAGTGACTCACTGAGTGACTGAGTGGGTGGGTGACTCACTGACTGATTGAGTGAGTGACTCACTGATTGAGTGAGTGACTCACTGATTGAGTGACTGACTCACTGATTGAGTGACTCACTGAGTGACTGAGTGGGTGGGTGACTCACTGACTGATTGAGTGAGTGACTCACTGATTGAGTGAGTGACTCACTGATTGATTGAGTGAGTGACTCACTGAGTGGGTGGGTGACTCACTGACTGATTGAGTGAGTGACTCACTGATTGAGTGAGTGACTCACTGAGTGACTGAGTGGGTGGGTGACTCACTGACTGAGTGACTCACTGACTGATTGAGTGAATGACTCACTGATTGAGTGAGTGACTCACTGAGTGACTGAGTGGGTGGGTGACTCACTGACTGAGTGACTCACTGACTGATTGAGTGACTCACTGATTGAGTGAGTGACTCACTGAGTGACTGAGTGGGTGGGTGACTCACTGACTGAGTGACTCACTGACTGATTGAGTGAGTGACTCACTGATTGAGTGAGTGACTCACTGAGTGACTGAGTGGGTGGGTGACTCACTGACTGAGTGACTCACTGACTGATTGAGTGAATGACTCACTGATTGAGTGAGTGACTCACTGAGTGACTGAGTGGGTGGGTGACTCACTGACTGATTGAGTGACTCACTGATTGAGTGAGTGACTCACTGAGTGACTGAGTGGGTGGGTGACTCACTGACTGAGTGACTCACTGACTGATTGAGTGACTCACTGATTGAGTGAGTGACTCACTGAGTGACTGAGTGGGTGGGTGACTCACTGACTGATTGAGTGAGTGACTCACTGATTGAGTGAGTGACTCACTGAGTGACTGAGTGGGTGGGTGACTCACTGACTGAGTGACTCACTGACTGATTGAGTGAGTGACTCACTGATTGAGTGAGTGACTCACTGAGTGACTGAGTGGGTGGGTGACTCACTGACTGATTGAGTGAGTGACTCACTGATTGAGTGAGTGACTCACTGAGTGACTGAGTGGGTGGGTGACTCACTGACTGATTGAGTGAGTGACTCACTGATTGAGTGAGTGACTCACTGAGTGACTGAGTGGGTGGGTGACTCACTGACTGAGTGACTCACTGACTGATTGAGTGACTCACTGATTGAGTGAGTGACTCACTGAGTGACTGAGTGGGTGGCTGACTCACTGACTGAGTGACTCACTGACTGATTGAGTGACTCACTGATTGAGTGAGTGACTCACTGAGTGACTGAGTGGGTGGGTGACTCACTGACTGAGTGACTCACTGACTGATTGAGTGAGTGACTCACTGATTGAGTGAGTGACTCACTGAGTGACTGAGTGGGTGGGTGACTCACTGACTGAGTGACTCACTGACTGATTGAGTGAGTGACTCACTGATTGAGTGAGTGACTCACTGAGTGACTGAGTGGGTGGGTGACTCACTGACTGAGTGACTCACTGACTGATTGAGTGAGTGACTCACTGATTGAGTGAGTGACTCACTGAGTGACTGAGTGGGTGGGTGACTCACTGACTGAGTGACTCACTGACTGATTGAGTGACTCACTGATTGAGTGACTCACTGAGTGACTGAGTGGGTGGGTGACTCACTGACTGAGTGACTCACTGACTGATTGAGTGACTCACTGATTGAGTGAGTGACTCACTGAGTGACTGAGTGGGTGGGTGACTCACTGACTGAGTGACTCACTGACTGATTGAGTGAGTGACTCACTGATTGAGTGAGTGACTCACTGAGTGACTGAGTGGGTGGGTGACTCACTGACTGATTGAGTGAGTGACTCTCTGATTGAGTGAGTGACTCACTGAGTCACTGAGTGGGTGGGTGACTCACTGACTGAGTGACTCACTGACTGATTGAGTGACTCACTGATTGAGTGACTCACTGAGTGACTGAGTGGGTGGGTGACTCACTGACTGAGTGACTCACTGACTGATTGAGTGAGTGACTCACTGATTGAGTGAGTGACTCACTGATTGAGTGAGTGACTCACTGAGTGACTGAGTGGGTGGGTGACTCACTGACTGAGTGACTCACTGACTGATTGAGTGAGTGACTCACTGATTGAGTGAGTGACTCACTGATTGAGTGAGTGACTCACTGAGTGACTGAGTGGGTGGGTGACTCACTGACTGAGTGACTCACTGACTGATTGAGTGAGTGACTCACTGATTGAGTGAGTGACTCACTGAGTGGGTGGGTGACTCACTGACTGATTGAGTGAGTGACTCACTGATTGAGTGAGTGACTCACTGAGTGACTGAGTGACTCACTGACTGAGTGACTCACTGACTGATTGAGTGAGTGACTCACTGATTGAGTGACTCACTGAGTGACTGAGTGGGTGGGTGACTCACTGACTGAGTGACTCACTGACTGATTGAGTGAGTGACTCACTGATTGAGTGAGTGACTCACTGAGTCACTGAGTGGGTGGGTGACTCACTGACTGATTGAGTGAGTGACTCACTGATTGAGTGAGTGACTCACTGAGTGACTGAGTGGGTGGGTGACTCACTGACTGATTGAGTGAGTGACTCACTGATTGAGTGAGTGACTCACTGAGTGACTGAGTGGGTGGGTGACTCACTGACTGAGTGACTCACTGACTGATTGAGTGAGTGACTCACTGATTGAGTGAGTGACTCACTGAGTCACTGAGTGGGTGGGTGACTCACTGACTGAGTGACTCACTGACTGATTGAGTGAGTGACTCACTGATTGAGTGAGTGACTCACTGATTGAGTGAGTGACTCACTGAGTGACTGAGTGGGTGGGTGACTCACTGACTGATTGAGTGAGTGACTCACTGATTGAGTGAGTGACTCACTGAGTGACTGAGTGGGTGGGTGACTCACTGACTGAGTGACTCACTGACTGATTGAGTGAGTGACTCACTGATTGAGTGACTCACTGAGTGACTGAGTGGGTGGGTGACTCACTGACTGAGTGACTCACTGACTGATTGAGTGAGTGACTCACTGATTGAGTGAGTGACTCACTGAGTGACTGAGTGGGTGGGTGACTCACTGACTGAGTGACTCACTGACTGATTGAGTGAGTGACTCACTGATTGAGTGAGTGACTCACTGAGTGACTGAGTGGGTGGGTGACTCACTGACTGATTGAGTGAGTGACTCACTGATTGAGTGAGTGACTCACTGAGTGACTGAGTGGGTGGGTGACTCACTGACTGATTGAGTGAGTGACTCACTGATTGAGTGAGTGACTCACTGAGTGACTGAGTGGGTGGGTGACTCACTGACTGAGTGACTCACTGACTGATTGAGTGAGTGACTCACTGATTGAGTGACTCACTGAGTGACTGAGTGGGTGGGTGACTCACTGACTGAGTGACTCACTGACTGATTGAGTGAGTGACTCACTGATTGAGTGACTCACTGATTGAGTGAGTGACTCACTGAGTGACTGAGTGGGTGGGTGACTCACTGACTGAGTGACTCACTGACTGATTGAGTGAGTGACTCACTGATTGAGTGACTCACTGAGTGACTGAGTGGGTGGGTGACTCACTGACTGAGTGACTCACTGACTGATTGAGTGAGTGACTCACTGATTGAGTGACTCACTGATTGAGTGAGTGACTCACTGAGTGACTGAGTGGGTGGGTGACTCACTGACTGAGTGACTCACTGACTGATTGAGTGACTCACTGATTGAGTGAGTGACTCACTGAGTGACTGAGTGGGTGGGTGACTCACTGACTGAGTGACTCACTGACTGATTGAGTGAGTGACTCACTGATTGAGTGAGTGACTCACTGAGTGACTGAGTGGGTGGGTGACTCACTGACTGAGTGACTCACTGACTGATTGAGTGAGTGACTCACTGATTGAGTGAGTGACTCACTGAGTGACTGAGTGGGTGGGTGACTCACTGACTGAGTGACTCACTGACTGATTGAGTGAGTGACTCACTGATTGAGTGAGTGACTCACTAATTGACTGAGTGGGTGGGTGACTCACTGACTGATTGAGTGAGTGACTCACTGATTGAGTGAGTGACTCACTGAGTGACTGAGTGGGTGGCTGACTCACTGACTGAGTGACTCACTGACTGATTGAGTGACTCACTGATTGAGTGACTCACTGAGTGACTGAGTGGGTGGGTGACTCACTGACTGAGTGACTCACTGACTGATTGAGTGAGTGACTCACTGATTGAGTGAGTGACTCACTGAGTGACTGAGTGGGTGGGTGACTCACTGACTGAGTAACTCACTGACTAACTAATTGGGTGACTCACTGATTGAGTGAGTGACTCACTGAGTGACTGAGTGGGTGGGTGACTCACTGACTGAGTGACTCACTGACTGATTGAGTGAGTGACTCACTGATTGAGTGAGTGACTCACTGAGTGACTGAGTGGGTGGGTGACTCACTGACTGAGTGACTCACTGACTGATTGAGTGAGTGACTCACTGATTGAGTGAGTGACTCACTGAGTGACTGAGTGGGTGGGTGACTCACTGACTGAGTGACTCACTGACTGATTGAGTGAGTGACTCACTGATTGAGAGAGTGACTCACTGAGTGACTGAGTGGGTGGGTGACTCACTGACTGAGTGACTCACTGACTGATTGAGTGACTCACTGATTGAGTGAGTGACTCACTGAGTGACTGAGTGGGTGGGTGACTCACTGACTGAGTGACTCACTGACTGATTGAGTGAGTGACTCACTGATTGAGTGAGTGACTCACTGAGTGACTGAGTGGGTGGGTGACTCACTGACTGAGTGACTCACTGACTGATTGAGTGAGTGACTCACTGATTGAGTGAGTGACTCACTGAGTGACTGAGTGGGTGGCTGACTCACTGACTGAGTGACTCACTGACTGATTGAGTGAGTGACTCACTGATTGAGTGAGTGACTCACTGAGTGACTGAGTGGGTGGGTGACTCACTGACTGAGTGACTCACTGACTGATTGAGTGAGTGACTCACTGATTGAGTGAGTGACTCACTGAGTGACTGAGTGGGTGGGTGACTCACTGACTGAGTGACTCACTGACTGATTGAGTAAGTGACTCACTGATTGAGTGAGTGACTCACTGAGTGACTGAGTGGGTGGCTGACTCACTGACTGAGTGACTCACTGACTGATTGAGTGAGTGACTCACTGATTGAGTGAGTGACTCACTGAGTGACTGAGTGACTGAGTGGGTGGGTGACTCACTGACTGAGTGACTGAGTGACTCACTGACTGAGTGACTGAGTGACTCACTGATTGAGTGACTGAGTGACTCACTGACTGAGTGAGTGACTCACTGAGTGACTGAGTGGTGAGTGGTGAGTGAGTGGTGAGGGTGAGTGAGTGGTGAGTGAGTTGGTGAGTGGGTGGGTGGGTGAGTGGGTGAGTGAGTGAGTGGGTGAGTGGGTGAGTGGGTGAGTGGGTGGGTGGGTGGGTGAGTGGGTGGGTGAGTGGGTGGGTGGGTGGGTGAGTGGGTGGGTGAGTGGGTGGGTGAGTGGGTGGGTGAGTGTGTGGGTGAGTGGGTGAGTGGGTGGGTGGGTGAGTGTGTGGGTGAGTGGGTGGGTGAGTGGGTGGGTGGGTGAGTGGGTGGGTGAGTGGGTGGGTGAGTGGGTGAGTGACTGAGTGAGTGAGTGGTGACTGAGTGAGTGACTGACTGAGTGAGTGACTGAATGACTGAGTGGGTGAGTGACTCACTGAGTGACTCACTGACTGAGTGAGTGACTCACTGAGTGAGTGAGTGGTGAGTGAGTGGTGAGTGAGTGAGTGTTTGCTCACCCGCCGCACGGTGGCCACACAGATGGTTGAGTGAGTGACTGACTGACTGAGTGACTCACTGAGTGGGTGAGTGAGTGAGTGAGTGGTGAGGGTGAGTGAGTGGTGAGTGAGTGACTGACTGAGTGACTGACTCACTCAGTGACTGAGTGGGTGAGTGAGTGAGTGGGTGGGTGGGTGAGTGGGTGGGTGAGTGAGTGACTGAGTGAGTGACTGAGTGACTCTCTGAGTGACTCACTGAGTGGGTGAGTGAGTGAGTGAGTGGTGAGGGTGAATGAGTGGTGAGTGAGTGACTGACTGAGTGACTGACTCACTGAGTGACTGAGTGGGTGAGTGAGTGGGTGGGTGGGTGAGTGAGTGACTGAGTGAGTGACTGAGTGAGTGACTGAGTGACTCTCTGAGTGACTCACTGAGTGAGTGACTGAGTGGGTGAGTGAGTGAGTGGGTGGGTGGGTGGGTGAGTGGGTGGGTGAGTGGGTGGGTGAGTGAGTGACTGAGTGAGTGACTGAGTGACTGAGTGACTCTCTGAGTGACTCACTGAGTGAGTGAGCGAGTGGGTGAGTGGTGGGTGAGTGTTTGCTCACCCTCCGCACGGTGGCCACACAGATGGTGGACAAGTTGAGGGTGAGTGAGTGGGTGAGTGAGTGGTGAGTGAGTGGTGAGTGGGTGAGTGAGTGAGTGAGTGGGTGAGTGAGTGGGTGAGTGAGTGGGTGGGTGAGTGAGTGGGTGGGTGAGTGGGTGGGTGAGTGACTGACTCACTGAGTGGGTGGGTGAGTGGGTGAGTGAGTGACTGAGTGAGTGACTGAGTGACTGAGTGACTCTCTGAGTGACTCACTGAGTGAGTGAGTGGGTGAGTGAGTGGGTGGGTGAGTGGGTGAGTGAGTGACTGAGTGAGTGACTGAGTGACTCTCTGAGTGACTCACTGAGTGAGTGAGTGGGTGAGTGAGTGGGTGAGTGAGTGACTGAGTGAGTGACTGAGTGACTGAGTGAGTGACTGAGTGACTCTCTGAGTGACTCACTGAGTGAGTGAGTGACTCAATGAGTGGGTGAGTGAGTGACTGAGTGAGTGACTGAGTGACTCTCTGAGTGACTCACTGAGTGAGTGAGTGGGTGAGTGAGTGGGTGAGTGAGTGACTGAGTGAGTGACTGAGTGACTGAGTGAGTGACTGAGTGACTCTCTGAGTGACTCACTGAGTGAGTGAGTGACTCAATGAGTGGGTGAGTGACTGAGTGACTCTCTGAGTGACTCTCTGAGTGACTGAGTGAGTGACTCACTGGGTGAGTGAGTGTTTGCTCACCCTCCGCACAGTGGCCACACAGATGGTGGACAAGTTGAGGGTGAGTGAGTGGGTGAGTGAGTGGGTGACTGAGTGAGTGGGTGAGTGAGTGACTGAGTGAGTGACTGAGTGACTCTCTGAGTGACTCACTGAGTGGTGGGTGAGTGAGTGAGTGAGTGGGTGAGTGAGTGGGTGAGTGAGTGACTGAGTGAGTGACTCACTGGGTGGTGGGTGAGTGAGTGGGTGAGTGGTGGGTGAGTGTTTGCTCACCCTCCGCACGGTGGCCACACAGATGGTGGACAAGTTGAGGGTGAGTGAGTGGGTGAGTGAGTGGGTGAGTGAGTGACTGAGTGACTCTCTGAGTGACTCACTGAGTGAGTGAGTGAGTGACTCACTGAGTGAGCGAGTGAGTGAGTGACTCACTGAGTGGGTGAGTGACTCACTGAGTGACTCACTGAGTGAGTGAGTGACTCACTGAGTGGGTGAGTGACTGATGTGAGTGACTGAGTGACTATCTGAGTGACTCACTGAGTGGTGGGTGAGTGAGTGTGGGTGAGTGTTTGCTTACCCTCCGCACGGTGGCCACACAGATGGTGGACAAGTTGAGGGTGAGTGAGTGGGTGAGTGAGTGGGTGAGTGGGTGAGTGAGTGAGTGACTGAGTGACTCTCTGAGTGACTCACTGAGTGAGTGGGTGAGTGACTCACTGAGTGGGTGAGTGGGTGAGTGAGTGAGTGACTGAGTGACTCTCTGAGTGACTCACTGAGTGAGTGAGTGACTCACTGAGTGGGTGAGTGAGTGAGTGACTGAGTGACTCTCCGAGTGACTCACTGAATGGTGGGTGAGTGAGTGGGTGAGTGGTGGGTGAGTGTTTGCTCACCCTCCGCACGGTGGCCACACAGATGGTGGACAAGTTGAGGGTGAGTGAGTGGGTGAGTGAGTGGGTGAGTGACTGAGTGAGTGACTCACTGAGTGGGTGAGTGACTCACTGAGTGACTCACTGAGTGAGTGAGTGACTCACTGAGTGGGTGAGTGAGTGAGTGAGTGACTGAGTGAGTGACTGAGTGACTCTCTGAGTGACTCACTGAGTGGTGGGTGAGTGAGTGGGTGAGTGGTGGGTGAGTGTTTGCTCACCCTCCGCACGGTGGCCACACAGATGGTGGACAAGTTGAGGGGGTCGATTGCCTCCAACTTCATTCCCTCCTGGAACCACGACCCCTCCTGCATCTTCACCTCCCTCTCCTGCAGCACAACCACAACAACAACAACCACAACAATCACAACAACAACCACAACAACAACTACTACAACAACAACCACCACAACAATCACAACAACAACAAGCACTACAACCACAACCACTACAACAACAATCACAACCACTACAACAACAACAACCACCAAAACAATAATCACTACTACAACAACAACCACAAACACCACAACCACTGTAACCATCACCACTACCACCACCACCACGATAACATCAACCACCACCACTGTAACCACCACCACCACCACTAAACCCACCACCACCACCACTATAACATCAACCGGCACCACCACTAAACCCACCACCACCACCACTAAGACCACCACCACCACCACCACCACTAAACCCACCACCACTAAACCCACCACCACCACCACTAAACCCACCACCACCACCACCACCACCACTAAACCCACCACCACCACCACCACTAAACCCACCACCACCACCACCACCACCACCACCACTAAACCCACCACCACCACCACCACCACCTCCTCCTCCTCCTCCACCACCACCACCACTAAACCCACCACCACCACCACCACCACCACTAAACCCACCACCACCACCACTAAGACCACCACCACCACCACTAAACCCACCACCACCACCACTAAGACCACCACCACCACCACTAAGACCACCACCACCACCACTAAGACCACCACCACCACCACTAAACCCACCACCACCACCACCACTAAGACCACCACCACCACCACCACCACCACTAAGACCACCACCACCACCACCACTAAACCCACCACCACCACCACTAAGACCACCACCACCACCACTAATCCCACCACCACCACCACCACTAAACCCACCACCACCACCACCACTAAACCCACCACCACCACCACCACTAAGACCACCACCACCACCACTAAACCCACCACCACCACCACCACCACCACTAAACCCACCACCACCACCACCACTAAACCCACCACCACCACCACTAAGACCACCACCACCACCACCACTAAACCCACCACCACCACCACCACTAAACCCACCACCACCACCACTAAACCCACCACCACCACCACTAAGACCACCACCACCACCACCACTAAACCCACCACCACCACCACCACTAAACCCACCACCACCACCACCACCACTAAACCCACCACCACCACCACTAAGACCACCACCACCACCACCACCACCACTAAGACCACCACCACCACCACCACTAAACCCACCACCACCACCACTAAGACCACCACCACCACCACTAATCCCACCACCACCACCACCACTAAACCCACCACCACCACCACCACTAAACCCACCACCACCACCACCACTAAGACCACCACCACCACCACTAAACCCACCACCACCACCACCACCACCACCACCACCACCACTAAACCCACCACCACCACCACCACTAAACCCACCACCACCACCACTAAGACCACCACCACCACCACCACTAAACCCACCACCACCACCACCACTAAACCCACCACCACCACCACTAAACCCACCACCACCACCACTAAGACCACCACCACCACCACCACTAAACCCACCACCACCACCACCACTAAACCCACCACCACCACCACCACCACTAAACCCACCACCACCACCACTAAGACCACCACCACCACCACCACTAAACCCACCACCACCACCACTAAACCCACCACCACCACCACTAAGACCACCACCACCACCACCACTAAACCCACCACCACCACCACCACCACTAAACCCACCACCACCACCACCACCACTAAACCCACCACCACCACCACTAAGACCACCACCACCACCACCACCACTAAACCCACCACCACCACCACCACTAAACCCACCACCACCACCACCACTAAACCCACCACCACCACCACTAAGACCACCACCACCACCACTAATCCCACCACCACCACCACTAAGACCACCACCACCACCACCACTAAACCCACCACCACCACCACCACTAAACCCACCACCACCACCACTAAGACCACCACCACCACCACTAAACCCACCACCACCACCACCACTAAACCCACCACCACCACCACCACCACTAAACCCACCACCACCACCACTAAGACCACCACCACCACCACCACCACTAAACCCACCACCACCACCACCACCACTAAACCCACCACCACCACCACCACTAAACCCACCACCACCACCACTAAGACCACCACCACCACCACTAATCCCACCACCACCACCACCACTAAACCCACCACCACTAAACCCACCACCACCACCACCACTAAACCCACCACCACCACCACTAAGACCACCACCACCACCACCACTAAACCCACCACCACTAAACCCACCACCACCACCACTAAGACCACCACCACCACCACCACTAAACCCACCACCACCACCACTAAGACCACCACCACCACCACTAAACCCACCACCACCACCACTAAGACCACCACCACCACCACCACCACTAAACCCACCACCACCACCACCACTAAGACCACCACCACCACCACCACTAAACCCACCACCACCACCACTAAACCCACCACCACCACCACTAAGACCACCACCACCACCACCAGGACTCACCTTCCTAAAGAAGCCAACAGCAGCTTCCATTGGCATCACCTTTGAGCCTGCAGAGACAGAGACACGGAGAGAGACACGGTGAGAGAGACACGGTGAGAGACACGGTGAGAGACACGGTGAGAGAGACACGGTGAGAGAGACACGGAGAGAGAGACACGGTGAGAGAGACACGGTGAGAGAGACACGGTGAGAGAGACACGGTGAGAGAGACACGGTGAGAGAGACACGGTGAGAGAGACACGGTGAGAGAGACACGGTGAGAGACACACACACACAGACACACACACAGACACACACACATACAGTGACACACACACACACACACAGTGACACACACACACAGACACACACACACAGACACACACACACACAGTGACACACACACACAGACACACACACACAGTGACACACACACACAGACACACACACACACAGTGACACACACACACAGACACACACACACACACACAGTGACACACACACACAGTGACACACACACACAGACACACACACACACAGTGACACACACACACAGACACACACACACACAGTGACACACACACACAGACACACACACACACACAGTGACACACACACACACACAGTGACACACACACACAGACACACACACAGTGACACACACACACAGACACACACACACACACAGTGACACACACACACAGACACACACACACAGACACACACACACACACACAGACACACACAGACACACACACACACACACAGTGACACACACACACAGACACACACACACACAGACACACACACACAGACACACACACACACACAGACACACACACACAGACACACACACACACAGACACACACAGACACACACACACACACAGTGACACACACACACAGACACACACACAGTGACACACACACACAGACACACACACACACACAGTGACACACACACACACACACACACAGACACACACAGACACACACACACACACAGTGACACACACACACAGACACACACACAGTGACACACACACACAGACACACACACACACACAGTGACACACACACACAGACACACACACACAGACACACACACACACACAGTGACACACACACACACACAGACACACACACACACACAGTGACACACACACACAGTGACACACACACACAGACACACACACACACACAGTGACACACACACACACACACACACAGACACACACAGACACACACACACACACAGTGACACACACACACAGACACACACACAGTGACACACACACACAGACACACACACAGTGACACACACACACAGACACACACACACACACAGTGACACACACACACACACAGACACACACACAGTGACACACACACACACACACACAGACACACACACACAGTGACACACACACACACAGACACACACACACACACACAGACACACACACACACACACAGACACACACACACTGCCCCACCCCTCAGCCCACCGTAGGCGATGGGGTGCCCCACCCTCTCGGCCCACCCAACGGGGTGGATCAGCGGGCTGAGCATGTGACACCAAAACTCCTCACCATCCTCCTCCTCCTCCTCATCACCATCACCATCATCGCTGCCCTCACCACCATCACCAACCTCGCCATCCTCGCCATCACCCTCCTCACCACCACCACCACCACCATCGTCCTCACCACCACCGCCACCACCACCACCACCGCCACCACCACCGCCACCACCGCCACCGCATCGCCGCCTCCTCTGCTGCCTCCGCCGTCGTTCACCGCTGACCGCCTTGGAGGTCACGGAGGTCACGGAGGTCACGCCCCCTCCCCCGCCCTTGGGGGTCACTGCCCGGGGTCGCCCTTTGACCAGCGTGGCCGCCGGGTGCTTTCGCTGCCGGGCTGAAGTTGTTGCGGTTGTTGTGGCGGTTGTTGTGGTTGTGGCGGGCTGGGAGAGGCTACAGTAGCGCAAGAGGAGTCGACCTCCCACAATCTTCTGGATGACCGCCCGGCGCATGCGAGACACCTGGGACTTGTCCACCACCTCGAGCGCAGAGCCCACGCGGGCAGAGACACGCATGGCGGACAGCACCTGCACACAGTCAGTCAGTCAAGTCAGTCAGTTAGTTAGTCAGTTAGTCAGTCAGTCAGTTAGTCAGTCAGTTAGTCAGTCAGTCAGTCACTCACACAGACACTCACTCAGTCACACAGAGACACGCATGGCGGACAGCACCTGCACACAGTCAGTCAGTCAGTGAGTCAGTTAGTCAGTTAGTTAGACACTCAGTCACTCACACAGACACTCACACAGACAATTACTCACTCACACAGAGACACGCATGGCGGACAGCACCTGCACAGTCAGTCAGTCAAGTCAGTCAGTTAGTTAGCCAGTCAGTCAGTCAGTCAGTCAGTTAGTCAGTTACTCACTCATTCACTCACTTACACACACAGAGACACGCATGGCGGACAGCACCTGGGTTGGGAGACAGACAGTCAGTTAGTAAGTCAGTCAGTCAGTTAGTTAGTCAGTTAGTCAGTCACTCAGTCAGTCAGTCACTCAGTCAGTCAGTCACTCAGTCAGTCACTCACACAGACACTCAGTCAGTCACACAGAGACACGCATGGCGGACAGCACCTGCACACAGTCAGTCAGTCAGTCAGACACTCAGTCAGTCACTTAGACACTAACTTAGACACTCACACAGACACTCAGTCAGTCACACAGTCACACAGTCACTCAGTCAGTCAGACACTCACACAGACACTCACTCACACAGACACTCACTCACACAGACACTCACTCACACAGACACTCACTCACACAGACACTCAGTCACTCACTCACACAGAGACACGCATGGCGGACAGAACCTGGGTGGGGAGACACACAGACAGTTAGTTAGTTAAACACTCACTCAGTCACTCACACCGACACTCAGTCACTCAGACACTCACACAGACACTCACTCACTCACTCACACAGACACTCACTCACTCACACAGACACTCACTCAGTCACTCACACAGACACTCACTCACACACTCAGACACTCACTCACTCAGACACTCACACAGACACTCACTCACTCAGTCACTCACACCGACACTCAGTCACTCACACAGACACTCACTCACACACTCAGACACTCACTCACTCAGACACTCACACAGACACTCACTCACTCAGACACTCACACAGACACTCACTCACTCACTCACACAGACACTCACTCACTCACACAGACACTCACTCAGTCACTCACACAGACACTCACTCACACACTCAGACACTCACTCACTCAGACACTCACACAGACACTCACTCACTCAGTCACTCACACCGACACTCAGTCACTCACACAGACACTCACTCACACACTCAGACACTCACTCACTCAGACACTCACACAGACACTCACTCACTCAGACACTCACACAGACACTCACTCACTCACTCACACAGACACTCACTCACTCACACAGACACTCACTCAGTCACTCACACAGACACTCACTCACACACTCAGACACTCACTCACTCAGACACTCACACAGACACTCACTCACTCAGTCACTCACACCGACACTCAGTCACTCACACAGACACTCACTCACACACTCAGACACTCACTCACTCAGACACTCACACAGACACTCACTCACTCAGACACTCACACAGACACTCACTCACTCACTCACACAGACACTCACTCACTCACACAGACACTCACTCAGTCACTCACACAGACACTCACTCACACACTCAGACACTCACTCACTCAGACACTCACACAGACACTCACTCACTCAGACACTCACACAGACACTCACTCACTCAGACACTCACACAGACACTCAGTCACTCACACAGACACTCATTCACACACTCAGACACTCACTCACTCAGACACTCACTCACTCAGACACTCACACAGACACTCACTCACTCAGACACTCACTCAGTCACTCACTCACACAGACACTCAGTCACTCACACAGACACTCACTCAGTCCCTCACACAGACACTCACTCACACACTCAGACACTCACTCACTCAGTCACTCACACAGACACTCACTCACTCACACAGACACTCACTCACTCAGACACTCACACAGACACTCACTCACTCAGACACTCACACAGACACTCACTCAGTCACTCACTCAGTCACTCACTCAGACACTCAGTCACTCAGTCAGTCACACACACAGACACTCAGTCACTCAGTCAGTCACACAGACACTCACTCAGTCACTCACACAGACACTCAGTCAGTCACACAGACACTCACTCAGACACTCACTCAGTCACTCACTCACTCACACAGACACTCAGTCAGTCACACAGACACTCACTCAGACACTCAGTCAGTCAGTCACTCACTCACTCACTCAGTCAGTCAGTCACTCACTCACTCAATCACTCCGTCAGTCAGTCACTCACACAGACACTCAGTCAGTCACACAGACACTCACTCAGACACTCACTCAGTCAGTCAGTCACTCACACAGACACTCAGTCAGTCACTCACTCACTCACTCACTCAGTCACTCACTCACTCACTCACTCACTCAGTCAGTCAGTCAGTCACTCACACAGACACTCAGTCAGTCAGACAGTCACTCACTCACACAGACACTCACTCAGTCACTCACTCACTCACTCAGTCAGTCAGTCACTCACACAGACACTCAGTCAGTCAGTCAGTCACTCACTCACTCAGTCAGTCAGTCACTCACCCACTCAATCACTCAGTCAGTCAGTCAGTCAGTCACTCAGACACTCAGTCACTCAGTCAGTCACACACACAGACACTCAGTCACTCAGTCACTCACACAGACACTCACTCAGACACTCAGTCAGTCAGTCACTCACTCACTCAGTCAGTCAGTCACTCACACAGACACTCAGTCAGTCAGTCAGTCAGTCACTCACACAGACACTCAGTCAGTCAGACAGTCACTCACTCAGTCACTCACACAGACACTCAGTCAGTCACACAGACACTCACTCAGACACTCACTCAGTCAGTCAGTCACTCACTCACTCAGTCAGTCAGTCACTCACTCACTCAGTCAGTCACTCACACAGACACTCAGTCAGTCAGACAGTCACTCACTCACTCACTCACACAGACACTCACTCAGTCACTCGAGGTGGTGGAGGTGGACTAGGAGGTGGTGGTGGTGGTGGACTAGGAGGTGGACTAGGTGGTGGTGGACTCTGACCTGTGTGTGGAAGTCCGCAGTGAGGGTGGAGGCGCCTGTGAGAGCCTTGACCAGGAATCCTCTCCAGTTCACCGTCTTTTGTTGGATGGCTGCACAGAGACAGAGACACGGAGACACAGAGACACACGGAGACACGGTGAGACACGGAGACACGGAGAGACACGGAGAGAGACAGTGAGACAATGAGACACGGAGAGACAGAGACACGGAGACACGGAGACAGTGAGACACGGGGACAGAGACACGGAGACACAGAGACACGGGGACACAGGGAGACAGAGACACGGAGAGAGAGACAGTGAGACAGAGAAAGTGAGACACGGAGACACAGAGAGAGAGAGACACAGAGACACGGAGACACGGAGAGACAGTGAGACAATGAGACAGAGAGACACACGGAGACAGTGAGACACGGGGACAGAGACACGGAGACAGTGAGACACGGGGACAGAGACACGGAGACACGGAGACACAGAGACACAGAGACACAGAGACACAGAGACACGGGGACACAGAGACACGGGGACACGGAGACACGGGGACACGGAGACACGGAGACACAGAGACACGGAGACACAGAGACACGGAGACACAGAGACACAGAGACACAGAGACACAGAGACACGGAGACACGGAGACACAGAGACACAGAGACACAGAGACACAGAGACACGGAGACACAGAGAGAGAGACAGTGAGACACAGAGACACAGAGACACGGAGACACGGAGACACAGAGACACAGAGACACAGAGACACGGAGACACGGAGACACGGAGACACAGAGAGAGAGACAGTGAGACACAGAGACACAGAGACACAGAGACACAGAGACACAGAGACACGGAGACACGGAGACACGGAGACACGGAGACACGGAGACACAGAGACACAGAGACACAGAGACACAGAGACACGGAGACACAGAGACACGGAGACACGGAGACACGGAGACACAGAGACACAGAGACACAGAGACACGGAGACACAGAGACACGGAGACACGGAGACACGGAGACACGGAGACACGGAGACACGGAGACACGGAGACACGGAGACACAGAGACACGGAGACACGGAGACACGGAGACACGGAGACACGGAGACACGGAGACACAGAGACACGGAGACACGGAGACACAGAGACACGGAGACACGGAGACACGGAGACACGGAGACACGGAGACACGGAGACACAGAGACACAGAGACACAGAGACACGGAGACACGGAGACACGGAGACACAGAGACACAGAGACACGGAGACACGGAGACACAGAGACACAGAGACACGGAGACACGGAGACACAGAGACACGGAGACACAGAGACACGGAGACACGGAGACACGGAGACACGGAGACACAGAGACACAGAGACACAGAGACACGGAGTCACGGAGACACAGAGACACAGAGACACAGAGACACAGAGACACAGAGACACAGAGACACAGAGTCACGGAGACACAGAGTCACAGAGACACAGAGACACAGAGACACAGAGACACAGAGACACAGAGACACAGAGACACAGAGACACGGAGACACAGAGACACAGAGACACGGAGACACGGAGACACGGAGACACAGAGTCACGGAGACACGGAGACACAGAGACACGGAGACACGGAGACACAGAGACACAGAGACACGGAGACACGGGGACACAGAGACACAGAGACACAGAGACACAGAGACACAGAGACACGGAGACACAGAGACACGGAGACACAGAGACACGGAGACACAGAGACACAGAGACACAGGGACACAGAGACACGGAGACACGGAGACACGGAGACACAGAGACACGGAGACACGGAGACACAGAGACACGGAGACACAGAGACACAGAGACACAGAGTCACGGAGACACAGAGACACGGAGACACAGAGACACAGAGACACGGAGACACGGAGACACGGAGACACGGAGACACGGAGACACAGAGACACGGAGACACGGAGACACGGAGACACAGAGACACAGAGACACAGAGTCACGGAGACACAGAGACACGGAGACACAGAGACACAGAGACACGGAGACACGGAGACACGGAGACACGGAGACACGGAGACACGGAGACACGGAGACACGGAGACACGGAGACACGGAGACACGGAGACACGGAGACACAGAGACACGGAGACACGGAGACACGGAGACACGGAGACACAGAGACACAGAGACACAGAGACACGGAGACACGGAGACACAGAGACACAGAGACACGGAGACACAGAGACACAGAGACACAGAGACACAGAGACACGGAGACACGGAGACACGGAGACACAGAGACACAGAGACACGGAGACACAGAGACACAGAGACACGGAGACACGGAGACACGGAGACACAGAGACACAGAGACACGGAGACACAGAGACACAGAGACACAGAGACACAGAGACACGGAGACACGGAGACACGGAGACACAGAGACACGGAGACACGGAGACACAGAGACACAGAGACACAGAGACACAGAGACACGGAGTCACGGAGACACGGAGACACAGAGACACGGAGACACAGAGACACAGAGACACAGAGACACAGAGACACGGAGACACGGAGACACAGAGACACAGAGACACAGAGACACGGAGACACGGAGACACAGAGACACGGAGACACGGAGACACGGAGACACGGAGACACAGAGACACAGAGACACGGAGACACAGGGACACGGAGACACAGAGACACAGAGACACGGAGACACGGAGACACAGAGACACGGAGACACAGAGACACAGAGACACAGAGACACGGAGACACAGAGACACGGAGACACAGAGACACGGAGACACGGAGACACAGAGACACGGAGACACGGAGACACAGAGACACAGAGACACAGAGACACAGAGACACGGAGACACGGAGACACAGAGACACGGAGACACGGAGACACGGAGACACGGAGACACAGAGACACAGAGACACGGAGACACAGGGACACGGAGACACAGAGACACAGAGACACGGAGACACGGAGACACAGAGACACGGAGACACAGAGACACAGAGACACAGAGACACGGAGACACAGAGACACGGAGACACAGAGACACGGAGACACGGAGACACAGAGACACAGAGACACGGAGACACGGAGACACTGAGACACGGAGACACAGAGACACGGAGACACGGAGACACGGAGACACGGAGACACAGAGACACAGGGACACAGAGACACAGAGACACGGAGACACGGAGACACAGAGACACGGAGACACAGGGACACGGAGACACGGAGACACGGAGACACGGAGACACAGAGACACGGAGACACGGAGACACAGAGACACGGAGACACAGAGACACGGAGACACGGAGACACGGAGACACGGAGACACAGAGACACGGAGACACAGAGACACAGAGACACGGAGACACAGAGACACAGAGACACAGGGACACAGAGACACAGAGACACGGAGACACGGAGACACAGAGACACAGAGACACAGAGACACGGAGACACGGAGACACAGAGACACGGAGACACGGAGACACGGAGACACAGAGACACAGAGACACAGAGACACGGAGACACGGAGACACGGAGACACGGAGACACGGAGACACGGAGACACGGAGACACAGAGACACGGAGACACGGAGACACAGAGACACGGAGACACGGAGACACGGAGACACAGAGACACGGAGACACGGAGACACGGAGACACGGAGACACGGAGACACAGAGACACGGAGACACGGAGACACGGAGACACGGAGACACGGAGACACGGAGACACAGAGACACAGAGACACGGAGACACGGAGACACGGAGACACAGAGACACGGAGACACGGAGACACGGAGACACAGAGACACAGAGACACGGAGACACGGAGACACAGAGACACGGAGACACAGAGACACAGAGACACGGAGACACGGAGACACGGAGACACAGAGACACAGAGACACAGAGACACGGAGTCACGGAGACACAGAGACACAGAGACACAGAGACACAGAGACACAGAGACACAGAGACACAGAGTCACGGAGACACAGAGTCACAGAGACACAGAGACACAGAGACACAGAGACACAGAGACACAGAGACACAGAGACACGGAGACACGGAGACACAGAGACACAGAGACACGGAGACACGGAGACACGGAGACACAGAGTCACGGAGACACGGAGACACAGAGACACGGAGACACGGAGACACAGAGACACAGAGACACGGAGACACGGGGACACAGAGACACAGAGACACAGAGACACAGAGACACAGAGACACGGAGACACAGAGACACGGAGACACAGAGACACGGAGACACAGAGACACAGAGACACAGGGACACAGAGACACGGAGACACGGAGACACGGAGACACAGAGACACGGAGACACGGAGACACAGAGACACGGAGACACAGAGACACAGAGACACAGAGTCACGGAGACACAGAGACACGGAGACACAGAGACACAGAGACACGGAGACACGGAGACACGGAGACACGGAGACACGGAGACACAGAGACACGGAGACACGGAGACACGGAGACACAGAGACACAGAGACACAGAGTCACGGAGACACAGAGACACGGAGACACAGAGACACAGAGACACAGAGACACGGAGACACGGAGACACTGAGACACGGAGACACAGAGACACGGAGACACGGAGACACGGAGACACGGAGACACAGAGACACAGGGACACAGAGACACAGAGACACGGAGACATGGAGACACAGAGACACGGAGACACAGGGACACGGAGACACGGAGACACGGAGACACGGAGACACAGAGACACGGAGACACGGAGACACAGAGACACGGAGACACAGAGACACGGAGACACGGAGACACGGAGACACGGAGACACAGAGACACGGAGACACAGAGACACAGAGACACGGAGACACAGAGACACAGAGACACAGGGACACAGAGACACAGAGACACGGAGACACGGAGACACAGAGACACAGAGACACAGAGACACGGAGACACGGAGACACAGAGACACGGAGACACGGAGACACGGAGACACAGAGACACAGAGACACAGAGACACGGAGACACGGAGACACGGAGACACGGAGACACGGAGACACGGAGACACGGAGACACAGAGACACGGAGACACGGAGACACAGAGACACGGAGACACGGAGACACGGAGACACAGAGACACGGAGACACGGAGACACGGAGACACGGAGACACGGAGACACAGAGACACGGAGACACGGAGACACGGAGACACGGAGACACGGAGACACGGAGACACAGAGACACAGAGACACGGAGACACGGAGACACGGAGACACAGAGACACAGAGACACGGAGACACGGAGACACAGAGACACAGAGACACGGAGACACGGAGACACAGAGACACGGAGACACAGAGACACAGAGACACGGAGACACGGAGACACGGAGACACAGAGACACAGAGACACAGAGACACGGAGTCACGGAGACACAGAGACACAGAGACACAGAGACACAGAGACACAGAGACACAGAGACACAGAGTCACGGAGACACAGAGTCACAGAGACACAGAGACACAGAGACACAGAGACACAGAGACACAGAGACACAGAGACACGGAGACACGGAGACACAGAGACACAGAGACACGGAGACACGGAGACACGGAGACACAGAGTCACGGAGACACGGAGACACAGAGACACGGAGACACGGAGACACAGAGACACAGAGACACGGAGACACGGGGACACAGAGACACAGAGACACAGAGACACAGAGACACAGAGACACGGAGACACAGAGACACGGAGACACAGAGACACGGAGACACAGAGACACAGAGACACAGGGACACAGAGACACGGAGACACGGAGACACGGAGACACAGAGACACGGAGACACGGAGACACAGAGACACGGAGACACAGAGACACAGAGACACAGAGTCACGGAGACACAGAGACACGGAGACACAGAGACACAGAGACACGGAGACACGGAGACACGGAGACACGGAGACACGGAGACACAGAGACACGGAGACACGGAGACACGGAGACACAGAGACACAGAGACACAGAGTCACGGAGACACAGAGACACGGAGACACAGAGACACAGAGACACGGAGACACGGAGACACGGAGACACGGAGACACGGAGACACGGAGACACGGAGACACGGAGACACGGAGACACGGAGACACGGAGACACGGAGACACGGAGACACGGAGACACGGAGACACGGAGACACAGAGACACAGAGACACAGAGACACGGAGACACGGAGACACAGAGACACAGAGACACGGAGACACAGAGACACAGAGACACAGAGACACAGAGACACGGAGACACGGAGACACGGAGACACAGAGACACAGAGACACGGAGACACAGAGACACAGAGACACGGAGACACGGAGACACGGAGACACAGAGACACAGAGACACGGAGACACAGAGACACAGAGACACAGAGACACAGAGACACGGAGACACGGAGACACGGAGACACAGAGACACGGAGACACGGAGACACAGAGACACAGAGACACAGAGACACAGAGACACGGAGTCACGGAGACACGGAGACACAGAGACACGGAGACACAGAGACACAGAGACACAGAGACACAGAGACACGGAGACACGGAGACACAGAGACACAGAGACACAGAGACACAGAGACACGGAGACACGGAGACACGGAGACACGGAGACACGGAGACACGGAGACACAGAGACACAGAGACACGGAGACACAGGGACACGGAGACACAGAGACACAGAGACACGGAGACACGGAGACACAGAGACACGGAGACACAGAGACACAGAGACACAGAGACACGGAGACACAGAGACACGGAGACACAGAGACACGGAGACACGGAGACACAGAGACACGGAGACACGGAGACACAGAGACACAGAGACACAGAGACACAGAGACACGGAGACACGGAGACACAGAGACACGGAGACACGGAGACACGGAGACACGGAGACACAGAGACACAGAGACACGGAGACACAGGGACACGGAGACACAGAGACACAGAGACACGGAGACACGGAGACACAGAGACACGGAGACACAGAGACACAGAGACACAGAGACACGGAGACACAGAGACACGGAGACACAGAGACACGGAGACACGGAGACACAGAGACACAGAGACACGGAGACACGGAGACACTGAGACACGGAGACACAGAGACACGGAGACACGGAGACACGGAGACACGGAGACACAGAGACACAGGGACACAGAGACACAGAGACACGGAGACACGGAGACACAGAGACACGGAGACACAGGGACACGGAGACACGGAGACACGGAGACACGGAGACACAGAGACACGGAGACACGGAGACACAGAGACACGGAGACACAGAGACACGGAGACACGGAGACACGGAGACACGGAGACACAGAGACACGGAGACACAGAGACACAGAGACACGGAGACACAGAGACACAGAGACACAGGGACACAGAGACACAGAGACACGGAGACACAGAGACACGGAGACACAGAGACACAGAGACACGGAGACACAGAGACACAGAGACACGGAGACACGGAGACACGGAGACACAGAGACACGGAGACACGGAGACACAGAGACACAGAGACACAGAGACACAGAGACACGGAGACACAGAGACACAGAGACACAGAGACACGGAGTCACGGAGACACGGAGACACAGAGACACGGAGACACAGAGACACAGAGACACAGAGACACAGAGACACGGAGACACGGAGACACAGAGACACAGAGACACAGAGACACAGAGACACGGAGACACGGAGACACGGAGACACAGAGACACGGAGACACGGAGACACAGAGACACAGAGACACGGAGACACAGGGACACGGAGACACAGAGACACAGAGACACGGAGACACGGAGACACAGAGACACGGAGACACGGAGACACAGAGACACGGAGACACGGAGACACAGAGACACAGAGACACGGAGACACGGAGACACTGAGACACGGAGACACGGAGACACGGAGACACGGAGACACAGAGACACAGAGACACAGAGACACAGAGACACAGAGACACAGAGACACAGAGACACAGAGACACAGAGACACAGAGAGATGGACATGATGGTTTTTACAGTGATGATGGTGATGATGGTGGTGATGGTGGTGATGGTACTCACTGTGAGACTCACTGTGTGATGGTGATGATGGTGATGATGGTGATGATGATGATGACACTCACTGTGAGACTCACTGTGTGATGGTGATGATGGTGATGATGGTGATGATGATGATGATGACACTCACTGTGAGACTCACTGTGTGATGGTGATGATGGTGATGATGATGATGACACTCACTGTGAGACTCACTGTGTGATGGTGATGATGGTGATGGTGATGATGATGATGATGACACTCACTGTGAGACTCACTGTGTGATGGTGATGATGGTGATGGTGATGATGATGACACTCACTGTGAGACTCACTGTGTGATGGTGATGATGGTGATGATGGTGATGATGATGACACTCACTGTGAGACTCACTGTGTGATGGTGATGATGGTGATGGTGATGATGATGACACTCACTGTGAGACTCACTGTGTGATGGTGATGATGGTGATGATGATGATGATGATGACACTCACTGTGAGACTCACTGTGTGATGGTGATGATGGTGATGATGGTGATGATGGTGATGATGATGATGATGACACTCACTGTGAGACTCACTGTGTGATGGTGATGATGGTGATGGTGATGATGATGATGACACTCACTGTGAGACTCACTGTGTGATGGTGATGATGGTGATGATGGTGATGGTGATGATGATGATGATGATGACACTCACTGTGAGACTCACTGTGTGATGGTGATGATGGTGATGATGGTGATGGTGATGATGATGACACTCACTGTGAGACTCACTGTGTGATGGTGATGATGGTGATGGTGATGATGATGATGATGACACTCACTGTGAGACTCACTGTGTGATGGTGATGATGGTGATGATGATGATGATGACACTCACTGTGAGACTCACTGTGTGATGGTGATGATGGTGATGGTGATGATGATGATGACACTCACTGTGAGACTCACTGTGTGATGGTGATGATGGTGATGGTGATGATGATGATGATGACACTCACTGTGAGACTCACTGTGTGATGGTGATGATGGTGATGGTGATGATGATGACACTCACTGTGAGACTCACTGTGTGATGGTGATGATGGTGATGATGGTGATGATGATGACACTCACTGTGAGACTCACTGTGTGATGGTGATGATGGTGATGGTGATGATGATGACACTCACTGTGAGACTCACTGTGTGATGGTGATGATGGTGATGATGATGATGATGATGACACTCACTGTGAGACTCACTGTGTGATGGTGATGATGGTGATGGTGATGATGATGACACTCACTGTGAGACTCACTGTGTGATGGTGATGATGGTGATGATGATGATGATGATGACACTCACTGTGAGACTCACTGTGTGATGGTGATGATGGTGATGATGGTGATGGTGATGATGATGATGATGATGACACTCACTGTGAGACTCACTGTGTGATGGTGATGATGGTGATGGTGATGATGATGATGACACTCACTGTGAGACTCACTGTGTGATGGTGATGATGGTGATGATGGTGATGGTGATGATGATGATGATGATGACACTCACTGTGAGACTCACTGTGTGATGGTGATGATGGTGATGGTGATGATGATGATGATGACACTCACTGTGAGACTCACTGTGTGATGGTGATGATGGTGATGATGATGATGATGACACTCACTGTGAGACTCACTGTGTGATGGTGATGATGGTGATGGTGATGATGATGATGACACTCACTGTGAGACTCACTGTGTGATGGTGATGATGGTGATGGTGATGATGATGATGACACTCACTGTGAGACTCACTGTGTGATGGTGATGATGGTGATGATGGTGATGATGATGATGACACTCACTGTGAGACTCACTGTGTGATGGTGATGATGGTGATGATGGTGATGGTGATGATGATGACACTCACTGTGAGACTCACTGTGTGATGGTGATGATGGTGATGATGATGATGATGATGACACTCACTGTGAGACTCACTGTGTGATGGTGATGATGGTGATGATGATGATGATGACACTCACTGTGAGACTCACTGTGTGATGGTGATGATGGTGATGATGGTGATGATGATGACACTCACTGTGAGACTCACTGTGTGATGGTGATGATGGTGATGATGGTGATGATGATGACACTCACTGTGAGACTCACTGTGTGATGGTGATGATGGTGATGATGGTGATGATGGTGATGATGATACTCACTGTGAGACTCACTGTGTGATGGTGATGATGGTGATGATGATGATGATGACACTCACTGTGAGACTCACTGTGTGATGGTGATGATGGTGATGATGGTGATGATGACACTCACTGTGAGACTCACTGTGTGATGGTGATGATGGTGATGGTGATGATGATGATGACACTCACTGTGAGACTCACTGTGTGATGGTGATGATGGTGATGATGATGATGATGACACTCACTGTGAGACTCACTGTGTGATGATGATGGTGATGATGGTGATGATGATGTAACTCACTGTGAGGAGGTATAAGAGGCTTCCCCAGGGCAGCGCACCACCCTATGGGGTGCACGTCCAGGGTGCACATGTTGGTGTGATGGTGATGATGATGATGATGGTGATGATGGTGTAACTCACTGTGAGGAGGTATTAGAGGCTTGCTCAGGGCAGCGCACCACCCTATGGGGTGCACGTCCAGGGTGCACATGTTGGTGTGATGGTGATGATGATGATGATGGTGATGATGGTGTAACTCACTGTGTGATGGTGATGATGGTGATGATGATGTAACTCACTGTGAGGAGGTATTAGAGGCTTGCTCAGGGCAGCGCACCACCCTATGGGGTGCACGTCCAGGGTGCACATGTTGGTGTGATGATGGTGATGATGGTGATGATGGTGATGATGGTGATGATGGTGATGATGGTGATGATGATGATGATGGTGATGATGATGTAACTCACTGTGAGGAGGTATTAGAGGCTTGCCCAGGGCAGCGCACCACCCTATGGGGTGCACGTCCAGGGTGCACATGTTGGTGTGATGGTGATGATGGTGATGATGGTGATGATGGTGATGATGGTGATGATGATGTAACTCACTGTGAGGAGGTATTAGAGGCTTGCCCAGGGCAGCGCACCACCCTATGGGGTGCACGTCCAGGGTGCACATGTTGCACCAGAAGTCGCAGGAAGCGTCGTCACCAAACCCCTCGTAGCGCAGCAGCGCACGCAGACCTGGGGGTGGGGGGGGGGTGAGGGGGGGGGGTGGTGGGTGGGGGTGAGGGGGGGTGAGGGGGGGGGGGTGGTGGGTGGGGGTGAGGGGGGGTGAGGGGGGGGGGGTGGTGGGTGGGGGTGAGGGGGGGTGAGGGGGGGTGGGTGGTGGGGGGGGGTGGTGGGTGGGGGTGAGGGGGGTGAGGGGGGGGTGGGTGGTGGGGGGGGGTGGTGGGGGGGGGGTGAGGGGGGGTGAGTGGGGGTGGTGGGGGGGGGGGTGAGGGGGGGTGGGTGGTGGGGGTGGTGGGTGGGGGTGAGGGGGGTGAGGGGGGGGTGGGTGGTGGGGGGGGGTGGTGGGGGGGGGGTGAGGGGGGGTGAGGGGGGGGTGGTGGGGGGGGGGGTGGTGGGGGGGGGTGGTGGGGGGGGGGGGTGAGGGGGGGTGAGGGGGGGTGGGTGGTGGGGGTGGTGGGTGGTGGGTGAGGGGGGGTGAGGGGAGGTGGGTGGGGGTGGTGGTTGTTGTGGTAGTGGTAGAGGTGGTGGTAGTGGTGGTGGTAGTTGTGGTGGTGGTAGTGGTGGTGGTTGTGGTAGTTGTGGTGGTTGTGGTTGTTGTGGTAGTAGTGGTGGTTGTGGTAGTGGTGGTGGTTGTGGTAGTAGTGGTGGTGGTTGTTGTGGTGGTGGTTGTGGTAGTAGTGGTGGTTGTGGTAGTGGTGGTGGTGGTAGTGGTTGTTGCGGTAGTGGTGGTTGTTGTAGTTGTGGTGGTGGTAGTGGTAGTAGTGGTGGTGGTAGTTGTGGTGGTGGTAGTGGTTGTTGCGGTAGTGGTGGTTGTTGTAGTTGTGGTGGTGGTAGTGGTAGTAGTTGTGGTGGTGGATCTACCTGCGATCCTGATGATGGTGGCCACCCAGAACACTTTGCTGGGCAGGCTGCAGTCTGTGCTGAGCACCTCCAACTTGACGCCCAGCGCAGCGCTGGAGAACGCCGCACACAGACCCAGCTGGGGGAGACACACAGTGACACACACAGTGACACACACACAGTGACACACACAGTGAGACACACACACACAGTGAGACACACAGTGACACACACACACAGTGACACACACACAGTGACACACACAGTGAGACACACACAGTGACACACACAGTGACACACACAGAGACACACACACACAGTGAGACACACAGTGACACACACACACAGTGACACACACACAGTGACACACACAGTGAGACACACACAGTGACACACACAGTGACACACACAGAGACACACACAGTGACATACACACACAGTGACACACACACACAGAGACACACACACACAGAGACACACAGACACACACAGTGACACACACAGTGACACACACACACACACAGTGACACACACACAGTGACACACACACACAGTGACACACACACACAGTGACACACACACACAGTGACACACACACACACACACAGTGACACACACACAGTGACACACACAGTGACACACACAGAGACACACACAGTGACATACACACACAGTGACACACACAGTGACACACACAGTGACACACACACAGTGACACACAGTGACACACACACAGTGACACACAGTGACACAACACAGTGACACACACAGAGACACACACACAGTGACACACACAGTGACACACACAGAGACACACACACAGTGACACACACACACACAGTGACACACACACAGAGACACACACAGTGACACACACACACAGTGACACACACACACAGTGACACACACACAGAGACACACACAGTGACACACACACACAGTGACACACACACACAGACACACACAGTGACACACACACACACATACCAACAGACACACACAGGCATACTAACTCACACACTAACTCACACACAGACACACACAGACACCGCGATTTGAGGCTGAGTGGAGCTAGGGGAGGCCCACGCACATGCTTGAAGCAGGTGACGGAAGCCGCCTGGTAGTTCCCCTGCAGCAGGTAGGAGCCCCAGTCGAAGCCGGAAGGAGAGCGACACTCTGCTGCTGCTACTGCTGCGTCTAGAGACACAGAGACACGATGAGACACAGAGACACAGAGACACAGAGACACGGTGAGACACGGTGAGAGAGAGAGACACGGTGAGAGAGAGAGACACAGACACACAGACACAGGTAGGAGCCCCAGTCGAAGCCGGAGGGAGAGCGACACTCTGCTGCTGCTGCTGCTGCGTCTAGAGACACAGAGACACAGAAACACAGAGACACAGTGAGACACGGTGAGACACGGTGAGACACGGTGAGAGAGAGAGACACGGTGAGAGAGAGAGACACAGACACACAGACACAGGTAGGAGCCCCAGTCGAAGCCGGAGGGAGAGCGACACTCTGCTGCTGCTGCTGCTGCGTCTAGAGACACAGAGACACAGAGACACAGAGACACAGAGACACAGAGACACAGAGACACGGTGAGACACAGAGACACAGAGACACAGAGACACGGTGAGACACGGTGAGAGAGAGAGACACAGACACACAGACACAGGTAGGAGCCCCAGTCGAAGCCGGAGGGAGAGCGACACTCTGCTGCTGCTGCGTCTAGAGACACAGAGACACGGAGAGAGACAGAGACACGGAGAGAGACAGAGACACAGAGACACAGAGACACAGAGACACGGAGACACGGAGAGAGACAGAGACACAGAGACACAGAGACACGGAGAGAGACAGAGACACAGAGACACAGAGACACAGAGAGAGACAGAGATACAGAGACACGAAGAGAGACAGAGACACAGAGACACAGAGACACAGAGACACGGAGAGAGACAGAGACACAGAGACACAGAGACACAGAGACACGGAGAGAGACAGAGACACAGAGACACAGAGACACAGAGACACGGAGAGAGACAGAGACACAGAGACACAGAGACACAGAGACACAGAGACACAGAGATACAGAGACACGGAGAGAGACAGAGACACAGAGACACAGAGACACAGAGACACGGAGAGAGACAGAGACACAGAGACACAGAGACACGGAGAGAGACAGAGACACAGAGACACAGAGACACAGAGACACGGAGAGAGACAGAGACACAGAGACACAGAGACACAGAGACACAGAGAGAGACAGAGATACAGAGACACGGAGAGAGACAGAGACACAGAGACACAGAGACACAGAGACACAGAGAGAGACACAGACACACAGAGACACAAAGAGACAGGTAGGAGCCCCAGTCGAAGCCGGAGCGACACTCTGCTGCTGCGTCTAGAGACACAGAGAGAGACACAGAGACACAGAGACACGGAGAGAGACACAGACACAGAGAGACACGGTGAGACACGGAGACACAGAGAGACACGGTGAGACACGGAGACACAGAGAGACACGGTGAGACACGGAGACACAGAGAGACACGGTGAGACACGGAGACACAGAGAGACACGGGGTGACTTGCCTGAGTGTGACAGGCTGCTGTGGGTGAGTAGGGGTGAGTAGGGTGGAGTGAGGGGTGACTTGCCTGAGTGTGACAGGCTGCTGTGGGTGAGTAGGGGTGAGTAGGGGTGAGTAGGGTGGAGTGAGGGGGTGACTTGCCTGAGTGTGACAGGCTGCTGTGGGTGAGTAGGGGTGAGTAGGGTGGAGTGAGGGGTGACTTGCCTGAGTGTGACAGGCAGCTGTGGGTGAGTAGGGGTGAGTAGGGTGGAGTGAGGGGTGACTTGCCTGAGTGTGACAGGCTGCTGTGGGTGAGTAGGGGTGAGTAGGGTGGAGTGAGGGGTGACTTGCCTGAGTGTGACAGGCTGCTGTGGGTGACTAGGGGTGACTAGGGGTGAGTGAGGGGTGACTTGCCTGAGTGTGACAGGCTGCTGTGGGTGAGTAGGGGTGAGTAGGGTGGAGTGAGGGGTGACTTGCCTGAGTGTGACAGGCTGCTGTGGGTGAGTAGGGGTGACTAGGGGTGAGTGAGGGGTGACTTGCCTGAGTGTGACAGGCTGCTGTGGGTGAGTAGGGGTGAGTAGGGTGGAGTGAGGGGTGACTTGCCTGAGTGTGACAGGCTGCTGTGGGTGAGTAGGGGTGACTAGGGGTGAGTGAGGGGTGACTTGCCTGAGTGTGACAGGCTGCTGTGGGTGAGTAGGGGTGAGTAGGGTGGAGTGAGGGGTGACTTGCCTGAGTGTGACAGGCTGCTGTGGGTGAGTAGGGGTGACTAGGGGTGAGTGAGGGGGTGACTTGCCTGAGTGTGACAGGCTGCTGGGGGTGAGTAGGGGTGAGTAGGGTGGAGTGAGGGGTGACTTGCCTGAGTGTGACAGGCTGCTGTGGGTGAGTAGGGGTGACTAGGGGTGAGTGAGGGTGTGACTTGCCTGAGTGTGACAGGCTGCTGTGGGTGAGTAGGGGTGAGTAGGGGTGAGTAGGGTGGAGTGAGGGGTGACTCGCCTGAGTGCGACAGGCTGCTGTGGGTGAGTAGGGGTGAGTAGGGTGGAGTGAGGGGGTGACTTGCCTGACTGTGACAGGCTGCTGTGGGCGAGTAGGAGTGAGGGGTGACTATGGGTGACTATGGGTGACTATGGGTGGACTATGGGTGACTCGCCTGAGTGCGACAGGCTGCTGTGGGTGAGTAGGCCCGAGTGCAGGTTTGCCAGGGCGGCCATCTTGGCCGTGAGCTCCTTCTTTTGCAAAACCTTCGCCTTCTTGGTGGGGGGCTTGCCCTGGGGGGGGGCGGGGTGGGGGGGGGGGGGCAGGGGGGGGGTGGGGGGAGAGGTGGGTGGGTGGGGGTGGGGGGCAGGGGGGGGGCAGGGGAGGGGGTGGGGGGCGGGGGAGAGGTGGGTGGGTGGGGGGAGGTGGAGGGTGGGGGGGGAGAAAAGAAACACAGACATGTGATTGGTTGAGTCAGTGAATGGGTGGGGGGCTTGCCCTGGGGGGGGGCGGGGGTGGGGGCAGGGGGGGGGGTGGAGGGTGGGGGGTTGGGGGGAGGGGGGGGGAGAAAAGAAACACAGACATGTGATTGGTTGAGCGAGTGAGTGAGCGAGTGGGTGGGTGAGTGGGTGAGTGAGCGAGTGAGTGAGTGAGCGAGTGAGTGAGTTGGTGAGCGAGCGAGCGAGTGGGTGAGTGAGCGAGTGAGTGAGTGAGCGAGTGAGTGGGTGAGTGAGCGAGTGAGCGAGTGAGTGAGCGGGTGAGTGAGCGAGTGAGTGGGCGAGCGACTGACCTGCAGGCGGGCGAGTGACTGAGTGAGTGAGTGAGTGAGCGAGTGAGTGAGTTGGTGAGCGAGTGAGCGGGCGAGCGACTGGGCGAGCGACTGACCTGCAGGCGGGCGAGTGACTGAGTGAGTGAGTGAGCGAGTGAGTGAGTTGGTGAGCGAGTGAGCGGGCGAGCGACTGACCTGCAGGCGGGCGAGTATGGACGACTTCTTAGAGTTTGAGGAGAAGCTCCGGGAGCAGGAGGACGAACAGAAGCGTTTACTCTTGGAGAAGAAGTCGCAGCGCTCGCCCGACACGCCACACATCTCACACACCGCTACAACAACAACAACAACATCAACAACAACAACAACCACAACAACATCAACAACATCAAACACAACAACAACAACATCAACAACATCAACAACCACAGAAGCGTTTACTCTTGGAGAAGAAGTCGCAGCGCTCGCCCGACACGCCACACATCTCACACACCGCTACAACAACAACATCAACAACAACAACCACAACATCAACAACAACATCAACAACCACAACAACCACAACAACCACAACAACCACAACAACATCAACAACATCAAACACAACAACAACAACATCAACAACATCAACAACATCAATAACATCAACAACATCCACAACAACATCAACATCAATAACATCAACAACATCAACATCATCCACAACAACATCAACCACAACAACAACATCATCCACAACAACATCAACCACAACAACAACATCAACATCATCCACAACAACATCAACAACAACATCAACATCATCCACAACAACATCAACCACAACAACAACATCAACATCATCCACAACAACATCAACAACATCAATAACATCAACAACATCCACAACAACATGAATAACATCAACAACATCCACAACAACATCAATAACATCAACAACATCCACAACAACATCAACAACATCAACAACATCCACAACAACATCAACAACATCAACCACAACAACAACATCAACATCAATAACATCAACAACATCAACCACAACAACAACATCAACCACAACAGCAACAACCACAACAACATCAACATCAACAACAACATCAACAACATCAACAACAGCTCTCCCGACACGCCACACATCTCACACACCGCTACAACAACAACAACAACCACAACAACATCAACAACAACATCAACAACAACATCAACAACATCAACAACAACATCAACAACATCAACAACATCATCCACAACAACAGCAACAACATCATCATCCTGAGAATATGAATCATCATCATCAACAACATCAACAACATCATCATCCACAACAACATCATCAACATCATCATCATCATCATCAACAACATCATCAACATCACCTACAACATCATCAACAACAACATCAACAACAACATCAACAACAACATCACACAGGCACAGAGCTCCTCACCCATCCTGTCATCACTCACCCCCACCACCTACAACATCAACAACAACATCAACAACATCAACAACATCAACATCAACAACATCATCAACATCAACAACATCAACAACAACAACATCAACAACATCAACAACAACATCATCCACAACAACAGCAACAACATCATCATCATCATCATCAACAACATCAACAACAACATCAACCACAACAACTACCTACACCACCACATCAACATGTGGAAATGGTGGTGATGGTTGGTGACGGTGGTGATGATGGTGGTGATGGTGGTTGTGGCGATGGTGGTGGTTGTAGTGCTGGTGTTGATGGTGGCGTCGGTGGTGGTGGTGATGATGGTGGTGGCCGTAGTGATTGTGGTGATGGTGGTGATGATGATGGTGGTTGTGGTGATGGTGATGATGGTGGTGGTGAAGATGATGATGGTGGTGATGGTGGTGGTTGTGGTGGTGGTGGTGATGGTGGTGGTTGTGGTGATGGTGGTGATGAAGGTGGCGGTGGTGATGGTGATGATGATCGTGGTGATGATGGTGATGGTGGTGATGATGGTGTTGATGGTGGTGATGATAATGGTGATGATGATGGTGGTGGTGGTGGTGTCGGCGGTGATGATGATGGTGGTGATGATGATGATGGTGATGATGGTAATGATGATGGTGGTGGTGATGTCGGCGGTGATGATGATGGTGGTGATGATGATGATGGTGATGATGGTGATGATGATGGTGGTGGTGGTGTCGGCGGTGATGATGATGGTGGTGATGATGGTGATGGTGGCGACGGTGGTTGTGGTGGTGATGATGATCGTGGTGATGATGATGGTGGTTGTGGTGATGGTGATGATGGTGGTGGTGAAGATGATGATGGTGGTTGTGGTGATGGTGATGATGGTGGTGGTGAAGATGATGATGGTGGTTGTGGTGATGGTGGTGATGAAGGTGGCGGTGGTTGTGGTGATGGTGATGATGGTGGTGGTGAAGATGATGATGGTGGTTGTGGTGATGGTGATGATGGTGGTGGTGAAGATGATGATGGTGGTTGTGGTGATGGTGATGATGGTGGTGGTGAAGATGATGATGGTGGTTGTGGTGATGGTGGTGATGAAGGTGGCGGTGGTTGTGGTGATGGTGATGATGGTGGTGGTGAAGATGATGGTGGTGGTTGTGGTGATGGTGGTGATGAAGGTGGCAGTGGTTGTGGTGGTGATGATGATCGTGGTGATGGCGGTGACGTTAGCGAGGTTCAAACTCACCGGTTCCCACCACGCTCACCATCTTCGCTATGGGCCGCTGCTTCGGCTTGACACCACCACCACCACCGCCACCACCGCCACCACCACCACCACCGCCACCACCACCACCACCACCGCCACCACCACCTCTGACGTAGAAGTCGTCGTAAAAGTCGTCGTAGTCACGGTCCGCGTCCGAGGACTGCCGGTGGGAATTGACAAGGGGACGGAGGGGGGGGGGGGGGGGGCGGTTAGCACGGAGCGGACCTAGAGGGAGGACGCGGTAGCGGAGGTTGTGGTGGTGGTGGTGATGATGATGATGATCCTACTGATGCTGATCACGCTGCTATTGATGATGCTGATGATGTTGCTGCTGCTGATGATGATGATGCTGCTGATGATGATGCTGCTGATGACACTGCTACTGATGATGATGACGCTGCTACTGATGATGACGATGCTACTGATGATGATGACGCTGCTACTGATGATGACGATGCTACTGATGATGATGACGCTGCTACTGATGATGACGATGCTACTGATGATGATGACGCTGCTACTGATGATGATGACGCTGCTACTGATGATGATAATGATGACGATGCTACTGATGATGACGCTGCTGATGATGATGCTGATGATGATGATGCTGATGACACTGCTACTGATGATGATGACACTGCTACTGAGGACGCTGCTACTGATGATGATGATGATGCTACTGATGATGATGACGCTGCTACTGATGACGCTGCTACTGATGACGCTGCTACTGATGATGATGATGACGCTGCTACTGATGACGCTGCTACTGATGATGATGATGATGCTACTGATGATGATGATGACGCTGCTACTGATGATGATGCTACTGATGATGATGACGCTGCTACTGATGATGATGATGATGCTACTGATGATGATGATGATGACGCTGCTACTGATGATGATGATGACGCTGCTACTGATGATGCTACTGATGATGATGCTGATGATGATGATGCTGATGACGCTGCTACTGATGATGCTGCTACTGATGATGATGATGCTACTGATGATGATGATGCTGCTACTGATGATGATGATGCTACTGATGATGATGCTGCTACTGATGATGATGATGACGCTGCTACTGATGATGATGCTACTGATGATGATGATGACGCTGCTACTGATGATGCTACTGATGATGATGATGACGCTGCTACTGATGATGATGATGGCGCTGCTACTGATGATGATGATGATGTAGATGATGCTACTGATGATGATGATGCTGATGCTACTGATGATGATGACGCTGCTACTGATGATGATGACGCTGCTACTGATGATGACGCTGCTACTGATGATGATGATGCTACTACTGATGATGATGACGCTGCTACTGATGATGATGGTGCTACTACTGATGATGATGACGCTGCTACTGATGATGATGGTGCTACTACTGATGATGATGACGATGATGACGCTGCTACTGATGATGATGATGCTACTGATGATGATGCTACTGATGATGATGACGCTGCTACTGATGATGATGGCGCTACTACTGATGATGATGACGCTGCTACTGATGATGATGGTGCTGCTACTGATGATGATGACGATGATGACGCTGCTACTGATGATGATGATGACGATGATGACGATGATGACGCTGCTACTGATGATGATGACGATGATGACGCTGCTACTGATGATGATGACGATGATGACGCTGCTACTGATGATGATGACGATGATGAAGCTGCTACTGATGATGATGACGATGATGACGCTGCTACTGATGATGATGACGATGATGACGCTGCTACTGATGATGATGACGATGATGACGCTGCTACTGATGATGACGATGATGCTGCCACTGATGATGATGACGATGATGACGCTGCTACTGATGATGATGACGATGATGACGCTGCTACTGATGATGACGATGATGCTGCCACTGATGATGATGACGATGATGACGCTGCTACTGATGATGATGATGGTGATGACGCTGCTACTGATGATGATGATGGTGCTGATGATGATGCTGCTACTGATGATGACGATGATGCTGCTACTGATGATGATGCTGCTACTGATGATGATGCTGCTACTGATGATGATGCTGCTACTGATGATGATGATGCTACTGATGATGATGATGCTGCTACTGATGATGATGGTACTTCTACTACTGCTGCTGATGATGATGACGCTGATGATGATTCTACCTTGGCCCATCGCTGAGTTTGTCCACCATCACCGCCATCACCGCCATCACCGCCATCACCGCCATCACCGCCATCATCGCCATCATCGCCATCGTCGCCATCGTCCGCGCTGAAGGCTGAGTGCCAGTGGTGAGACATTGTGGCTCACTCCTGAAACAACCACAATCACAACAACAATCACAACCACAACAATCACCACAACAATCACAACCACAACAATCACAACCACAACAATCACAACCACAACAATAGAAAAAATACACAACAACCAACCACGACAATAAAAATCAACAACAACCATCAACAATCAACAAGAACCGTCAACAACTACCACAACCACCACAACAACCACCACCACAACAACCACCACAACAACCACCACCACCACAACAACCACAACCACAACAACCACCACCACAACAACCACCACAACCACCCCAACCACCACCACAACCACCCCAACCACCACCACAACCACCCCAACCACCACCACCACAACCACGTTAACCACAACCACCACCACAACCACGTTAACCACAACCACCACCACAATAACCACCACAACCACCACCACCACAACAACCACCACCACAACAACCACCACAACAAGCACCACCACCACAACCAACACCACAACAACAACCACCGCCACCACAACAACCACAATAACCACCACTACAACAACAACCACCACCACAACAATCACCACAACAACAACAATCACCACCACAACAACCACCACCACAACAACAACCACCACCATAACAACCACCACTACAACCACAACAACCACCTGAACAACCACCACAACAACAACCACAACAACAACCACCACCACAACAACCACCACAACAACCACCACAACAACCACCACAACAACCACCACAACCACCACCACAACAACAACCACAACAACCACCACAACAAGCACCACCACAACAACCACCACCACAACAAGCACCACCACCACAACAACCACCACCACCACAACAACCACAACAACCACCACCACAACAACCACCACAACCACCCCAACCACCACCACAACCACCACCACCACAACCACGTTAACCACAACCACCACCACCACAACCACAACCACGTTAACCACAACCACCACCACCACAACCACGTTAACCACAACCACCACCACAACCACGTTAACCACAACCACCACCACAATAACCACCACAACCACCACCACCACAACAACCACCACCACAACAACCACCACAACAAGCACCACCACAACAACAACCACCACCACAACCAACACCACAACAACAACCACCGCCACCACAACAACCACAATAACCACCACTACAACAACAACCACCACCACAACAATCACCACAACAACAACAATCACCACCACAACAACCACCACCACCACAACAACAACCACCACCATAACAACCACCACTACAACCACAACAACCACCTGAACAACCACCACAACAACAACCACAACAACAACCACCACCACCACAACAACCACCACAACAACCACCACAACAACCACCACAACAACCACCACAACAACCACCACAACCACCACCACAACAACAACCACAACAACCACCACAACAAGCACCACCACAACAACCACCACCACAACAAGCACCACCACAACAACAACCACCACCACAACCAACACCACAACCACAACAACAACCACCACAACCACCGCCACCACAACAACCACAACAACCACAATAACCACCACTACAACAACAACCACCACCACAACAACCACCACAACCACAACAACCACCACCACAACAACCACCACAACAAGCACCACAACAAGCACCACCACAACAACAACCACAACCAACACCACAACCACAACCACCACAACCACCGCCACCACAACAACCACAACAACCACAATAACCACCACTACAACAACAACAACCACCACCACAACAACCACCACAACAACAACCACAACAACCACCACAACCAAAACAACAACAACCACCACAACAACCACAACAACAATCACCACAACAACAATCACCACAACAACAACAATCACCACCACAACAACCACCACAACAACCACCACCATAACAACCACCACTACAACCACCACAACAACCACCTGAACAACCACCACAACAACAACCACCACAACAACCACCACAACAACAACCACCACAACAACCATAACAACCACCACCACAACCACCACCACAACAACCACCACCACAACCACCACCACAACAACCACCACCATAACAACCACCACTACAACCACAACAACCACCTGAACAACCACCACAACAACAACAACCACCACAACAACCACCACCACAACAACAACCACCACAACAACCACCACCACAACAACCACCACCACAACCACAATAACAACAACCACCACAACAACAATCACCACAACAACAATCACCACAACAACCACAACAACAACAACCACAACAATCACCACCGCGGCTGCAGCAGCAGCAGCAGCCTGGGGCCTAGGCGCGAGTCGAGGCCTGTCCCTCGCCTAGCGCAGCGCCCCACTCGCTACCATCTCGTTACCATCTCTCTCGTTACCTAGTTACCACCTACCTAGTTACCATCATCACCCTGTTACCTCGCTACCTTGTTACCATCCTCGCTACCCTCATCGTTACCTTGTTACCATCATCGTTACCTAGTTACCATCATCGTTACCCTCACCACCCTCTCTCTCGTTACCTCTCCAACTCGTTACCTTCATGACCTCGTTATCTCGTTATCCTCCTCGTTACCTCTCTCATCTCCCCTCCCCCTCCCCTCATCATCCTCTCCGTTATCTCTCCCCTCACCCGCTACATCAACATCACCATCACCACTATCATCACCATCACCACCACTATCATCACCATCACCACCACTATCATCACCATCACCACCACTATCATCACCATCACCACCACTATCATCACCAACATCATCACCAACATCATCATCAACATCATCACCAACATCATCAACATCATCACCAACATCATCAACATTATCATCATCAACATCATCACCACCATCATCATCACCACCATCATCATCACCACCATCATCATCACCAACATCAACATCATCACCAACATCATCAACATTATCATCACCAACATCAACATCATCAACATCATCATCATCATCATCACCACCATCATCAACATTATCATCACCAACATCATCATCATCACCAACATCATCATCATCACCACCATCATCAACATTATCATCACCAACATCAACATCATCACCACCATCATCAACATTATCATCACCAACATCAACATCATTACCACCAACATCAACATCACCACCACCATCATCATCAACATCATCACCAACATCATCATCATCATCACCATCATCACCACCAACATCATCACCAACATCAACATCATCACCAACATCAACATCATCACCAATGATGATGATGATTGCTTGTGTTGCAATCGAAACGTCGTATTCTATTATTTAATTTAATTTATTATTTTATCTTTAGACGTGACTTAACCGAAAGAACCAAATGATAATTCCTGCAGTCACGAAAGTTCTAAAATTAAGATATCATCACCAACATCAACATCATCATCATCACCACCACCATCATCATCAACATCATCACCAACATCATCATCATCATCAACATCACCAACATCATCATCAACATCATCACCAACATCAACATCAACATCATCACCAACATCAACATCATCATTAACATCACCAACATCATCATCATCATCACCAACATCATCATCATCATCAACATCATCACCAACATCATCATCATCATCACCAACATCAACATCATCATCACCACCACCATCATCATCATCAACATCATCACCAACATCATCATCATCACCATCATCACCACCAACATCAACATCATCACCAACATCATCAACATCATCAACATTATCATCACCAACATCACCAACAACATCACCATCATCACCACCAACATCAACATCATCACCAACATCATCAACATCATCACCAACATCACCAACATCATCAACATCATCAACATTATCAACATTATCATCACCAACATCACCAACATCATCAACATCATCAACATTATCAACATTATCATCACCAACATCAACATCATTACCACCAACATCAACATCATCACCACCATCATCATCAACAACACCACAGCGGCATCACCACCACCACCACAACACCATCACCACAACAACACCACCACCACCACTATCATCACCATCACCACCACCTCACCATCATCACAACAACAAAAGGCCTCGCCACCACCACCGCCACCACAACAACACAACCACGTCGTTCTCACCACCACCACAACACCATCAACACAACAACACCACCACCACCACCACAACAACGTCGTCGTCTTCACCACCACCACAACAACCACAACCAAGTCGTCGTCCTCACCACCACAACAACAACCACCACCACCACGACGTCGTCGTCTTCACCACCACCTCACCACCACTACAACAACAGCACCACCACAACAACAACTACAGCACCACCAAGTCGTCGTCCTCACCACCACCACCACAACCACGTCGTCGTCTTCACCACAACCTCACCACCACCACAACAACCACAACAACCACCACCACAACAACCACCACCACCACAACAGCACCATCACAACAACCACTACAGCAACAACTACAGCACCACCACCACAACAACTACAGCACCACCACCACAACAACTACAGCACCACCACCACCACAACAGCCACCAGCACCAAGTCGTCGTTGTCGTCGTCCTCACCACCACCACCACCACATCACCACAACAACAACTACAGCACCACCACCATCACAACAACCACCACCACAACAACACCACAACAACAGCACCACCACCACAACAACCACCACAACAACAACAGCACCAAGTCGTCGTTGTCGTCGTCCTCACCACCACCACCACATCACCACAACAACAACTACAGCACCACCACCATCACAACAACCACCACCACAACAACAACACCACCACAACAGCACCACCACCACAACAACCACCACCACCACAACAACAACAGCACCACAACAACAGCACCAAGTCGTCGTCGTCCTCACCACCAAATGGAGGCCGCCGTCTGTCGCCTCGCAGTGGAGCAGCGACGGAGCGAGCGGGAGATCGATGACGAGGGGGAAGGTCGACGAGGGAAGATCGATGAGGGGAGATCGATGAGGAGGGGGGAGATCGATGCTGAGGGGAGATCGATGACGAGGGGGAAGGTCGACGAGGGAAGATCGATGAGGGGAGATCGATGATGAGGGGGGAGATCGATGATGAGGGGGGAGATCGATGACGAGGGGGAAGGTCGACGAGGGAAGATCGATGAGGGGAGATCGATGAGGAGGGGGGAGATCGATGAGGAGGGGGGAGATCGATGCTGAGGGGAGATCGATGAGGAGGAGGGGGAAGGTCGACGAGGGAAGATCGATGAGGGGAGATCGATGAGGAGGGGGGAGATCGATGCTGAGGGGAGATCGATGACGAGGGGGAAGGTCGACGAGGGGAGATCGATGAGGAGGGGAGATCGATGAGGAGGGGGGAGATCGATGCTGAGGGGAGATCGATGAGGAGGGGGAAGGTCGACGAGGGAAGATCGATGAGGGGAGATCGATGCTGAGGGGAGATCGATGACGAGGGGAAGGTCGACGAGGGGAGATCGATGAGGGGGGAGATCGATGAGGAGGGGGGAGATCGATGCTGAGGGGAGATCGATGAGGAGGGGGAAGGTCGACGAGGGAAGATCGATGATGAGGGGGGAGATCGATGAGGAGGGGGGAGATCGATGCTGAGGGGAGATCGATGAGGAGGAGGGGGAAGGTCGACGAGGGAAGATCGATGAGGGGGGAGATCGATGAGGAGGGAAGGTCGATGAGGGAAGATCGATGAGGAGGGGGGAAGGTCGATGGGGGGGGAAGGTCGATGAGGGGGAAGGTCGACGAGGGGAGATCGATGAGGAGGGGGGAAGGTCGATGAGGGAAGATCGATGATGAGGAGAGATCGATGAGGAGGGGGAGATCGATGAGGGGGGAAGATCGATGACGAGGGGAGATCGATGAGGAGCGCGGAGATCGACGAGGGGAGATCGATGAGAAGGGGGGGGATCGATGAGGGGAGAAGATCGATGATGAGGGGAGATCGATGATGAGGGGAGATCGATGAGAAGGGGGGGGATCGATGAGAAGGGGGGGGGGGGGGATCGATGAGGGGAGAAGATCGATGACGAGGGAAGATCGATGATGAGGGGAGATCGATGAGGAGCACGGAGATCGACGAGGGGAGATCGATGAGGAGAGGAGATCGATGATGAGGGGGGAGATCGATGAGGAGGGGGGGATCGATGAGGGGAGAAGATCGATGATGAGGGGAGATCGATGAGGAGCGCGGATATCGACGAGGGGAGATCGATGAGGAGAGGAGATCGATGATGAGGGGGGAGATCGATGAGGAGGGGGGGATCGATGAGTGGAGATCGATGAGAAGGGCAGAGATCGATGAGGAAAGATATCGACGAGTAGAGAGAAGAGATCGATGAAGAGAGAAATCGATGAGGGGGGGCAGTGATCGATGAGGGGGAGATCGACGTGGAGAGAGAGAGAAGATCGATGAGTAGGGAAGATCGATGATGAGAGAGATCAGTGATGATGGGGTTAGATCGACGTGGAAGAGATCGATAGGTGATCGATGAGGAGGAGCAGAGATCGATGAGGGGAGATCGTTGATATAGAAGATCGACGAGGGAAGATGGGTGAGAGAGATCGATGATGGGATGGATGAAGAGATCGATGGCCGAGGAGCGAGATCGATGAGAGGGGCTGAGGAGACCGAGAGGGGGAGAGAATTCAGCGTCGATACATCGACGTGGGAGAGATCGATGAGGGGAGATCGATGAGGAGAGATGGGTGAGAGGAGATCGATCGATGATGAGATCGATGATGAGATCGATGATGAGGAGACCGATGATGAGGAGAGACGTCGACGAGAGGAGAGATCGATTGTTCGCCTCGCGGTGAGTGATCGAATGCGGCGGGGGAGGGGAGGGGATCGATCAATGAGGAGAGATGGATGAAGAGAGGGGGGGGGGGTAATCGATGAGGAGAGATCGATGGATGAGGAGTCGGGGTATCGATGAGCAGTCGTCGTCGTCGTCGTTGTTTTGATTTGATTTTTTTTTGTTAAATTAACTTAAAAAAGCGCGCGAAAGCGGAAAAAATGGAGGAGGGGCCTAAACCTGCCCCTCCCCCATCTCAAGCTCCTCCCCCTTTCCCCCTCTCAAGCTCCTCCCCCCCTCCCAAACTCCTCCCCCTTTCAACCTCCCCCCCTCTCAAGCTCCTTCCCCCCTCCCCTCTCTCAAGCTCCTCCCCCTCCTCCCCCTCTCAAGCCTGTCCCCACTCCCCCTCTCAAGCTCCTCCCCCCCTCTCAAGCTCCTCCCCCTCCCCCCCTCTCAAGCCCCTCCCCCTCCCAAGCTCCTCCCCCTCCACCTCTCAAGCCCCTCCCCCTTCCACCCATCCCCCTCAAGCCCCTCCCCCTTTCCCCTCCCCCATCTCAAGCTCCTCCCCCTTCCCCATCCCCCCTCAATCCCCCTCCCCCTTCCACCTTCCCCCCTCTCAAGCTCCTCCCCCTTCCACCTTCCCCCCTCTCAAGCTCCTCCCCCTTTCCCCCTCTCAAGCTCTTCCCCCTTCCACCCTGCCCCCTCTCAAGCCCCTCCCCCCTCTCAAGCTCCTCCCCCTTCCACCCTCCCCCTCAAGCTCCTCCCCCATCCCCCCTCAATCCCCTCCCCCTTCCACCCTCCCCCCTCAAGCTCCTCCCCCTTCCCCCTCTCAAGCTCTTCCCCCTTCCACCCTGCCCCCTCTCAAGCCCCTCCCCCTCTCAAGCTCCTCCCCATTCCCCCTCTCAAGCTCCTCCCCCTTCCACCCTCTCAAACTCCTCCCCCCTCGCAAGCTCCTCCCCTTTCACCCTCCCCCTCCTCCCAAGCTCCTCCCCCTTCCACCCTCCCCCCTCCTCTCAAGCTCCTCGCCCTTCCCCACCCTCAAGCTCCTCCCCCCTCCCACCCCCTCAAGCTCCTCCCCCTTCCCCCCTCTCAAGCTCCTCCCCCTTCCACCCTCTCAAGGTCCTCCCCCCTCTCAAGCTCCTCCCCCCTCAAGCTCCTCCCTCTTCCACCCTCTCAAGCTCCTCCCCCTCCCCCCTCTCAAGCTCCTCCCCCTTCCCCCCCTCCTCTCAAGCTCCTCCCCCCTCAAGCTCCTCCCTCTTCCACCCTCTCAAGCTCCTCCCCCCCCTTCCCCCCTCTCAAGCTCCTCCCCCTTCCACCCTCTCAAGGTCCTCCCCCCTCAAGCTCCTCCCCCCCACCTTCCCCCCTCTCAAGCTCCTCCCCCTTCCCCCCTCTCAAGGTCCTCCCCCCTCAAGCTCCTCCCTCTTCCACCCTCTCAAGCTCCTCCCCCTCCCCCCTCTCAAGCTCCTCCCCCTTCCCCCCTCCTCTCAAGCTCCTCCCCCCTCAAGCTCCTCCCTCTTCACCCTCTCAAGCTCCTCCCCCCCCCTTCCCCCTCTCAGCTCCTCCCCCTTCCACCCTCTCAAGGTCCTCCCCCCTCTCAAGGTCCTCCCCCCTCAAGCTCCTCCCTCTTCCACCCTCTCAAGCTCCTCCCCCTCCCCCCTCTCAAGCTCCTCCCCCTTCCAACCCTCCCCCCCTCTCCCCCCTCCCCACCGGCGCTCGACAATGGAGAGCGCCGACTCCGCCAACCTTTTTGGCGGGAAAAACCCGCCTCGTGACGTCACGCGTCGCGATGACGTCACCACGCTACGCGTTGTCGATGAGCGTCGTTGCCTCCGCGTGCGCGCGGCGACGTCCCTCCGGCTCGTGACGTCAGCGCGTAGAGTTGCGCGGTGACGTCACTACGCTACGCACTGGCGTTGAGGCGCGGTGACGTCAGCGCGTAGGGTGGCGTGATGACGTCACGACGCTACGCGCGAAGGCGATAAGCTTCCGCCTGCGTGGTGACGACTTCCGCTCGTGACGTCAGCGCGTAGGGGTGCGCGGTGACGTCACCACGCTACGCACTGGCGTTGAGGCGCGGTGACGTCAGCGCGTAGGGTGGCATGGTGACGTCACTACGCTACGCGCGATGAGCTTTCGCCTGCGTGGTGACGACCTCCGCTCGTGACGTCAGCACGTAGGGTGGCGTGGTGACGTCACCACGCTACGCGCTTACCATAGACTCACCACCACAAACTCACCACCACCAGACTCACCACCACACACTCACCACCACAATAGACTCACCACCACCACAAACTCACCACCACTCACCACCACACACTCACCACCACCACACACTCACCACCACCACCACCACACACTCACCACCACCACCACAATAGACTCACCACCACCACAAACTCACCACCACCACACACTCACCACCACCACACACTCACCACCACTCACCACCACCACAATAGACTCACCACCACCACACACTCACCACCACCACCACCACACACTCACCACCACCACCACAATAGACTCACCACCACCACAAACTCACCACCACCACAAACTCACCACCACCACACACTCACCACCACCACACACTCACCACCACTCACCACCACACACTCACCACCACCACCACAATAGACTCACCCACCACCACCACACACTCACCACCACCACCACCACACACTCACCACCACCACACACTCACCACCACCACCACCACCACACACTCACCACCACCACCACCACAATAGACTCACCACCACCACAAACTCACCACCTCACCACCACACACTCACCACCACCACCACAATAGACTCACCACCACCACAAACTCACCACCACCACCACCACACACTCACCACCACCACACACTCACCACCACCACACACTCACCACCACCACCACCACAATAGACTCACCACCACCACAAACTCACCACCACCACCACCACACACTCACCACCACCACCACAATAGACTCACCACCACCACAAACTCACCACCACCACACACTCACCACCACCACCACAAACTCACCACCACCACACACTCACCACCACCACCACCACACACTCACCACCACCACCACAACTCACCACCACCACCCCCCCCACCACCACACACTCACCACCATCACCACCCCCCCCCCCCCCACCACCACCACAGACTCACCACCACCACAGACTCACCACCACCACAGACTCACCACTACCACAGACTCACCACCACCACCACACACTCACCACCACCACACACTCACCACCACCACAGGACTCACCACCACCACACACTCACCACCACCACACACTCACCACCACCACACACTCACCACCACCACACCACCACCACAGACTCACCACCACCACAGACTCACCACCACCACCACCACAGACTCACCACCACCACCACAATAGACTCACCACCACCACAAACTCACCACCACCACCACCACACACTCACCACCACCACCACCACAATAGACTCACCACCACCACAAACTCACCACCACCACAAACTCACCACCACCACACACTCACCACCACCACCACACACTCACCACCACCACCACAATAGACTCACCACCACCACAAACTCACCACCACCACACACTCACCACCACCACAATAGACTCACCACCACCACAAACTCACCACCACCACCACACACTCACCACCACCACCACAATAGACTCACCACCACCACAAACTCACCCACCACCACACACTCACCACCACCACAATAAACTCACCACCACCACAAACTCACCACCACTCACCACCACACTCACCACCACCACAATAGACTCACCACCACCACAAACTCACCCACCACCACAGACTCACCACCACTCACCACCACCACACACTCACCACCACCACAGACTCACCACGACCACCACCACAAACTCACCACCACCACACACTCACCACACCACACACTACACTCACCACCACCACTCACCACCCACCACACACTCACCACCACCACCACACACTCACCACCACCACAGACTCACCACGACCACCACCACAAACTCACCACCACCACACACTCACCACCACCACACACTCACCACCACCACCACACACTCACCACCACCACATAAACTCACCACCACCACAAACTCACCACCACTCACCACCACACTCACCACCACCACAATAGACTCACCACCACCACAAACTCACCACCACCACAGACTCACCACCACTCACCACCACCACACACTCACCACCACCACAGACTCACCACGACCACCACCACAAACTCACCACCACCACACACTCACCACCACCACACACTCACCACCACCACCACACACTCACCACCACCACCACACACTCACCACCACCACCACACACTCACCACCACCACAGACTCACCACGACCACCACACACAAACTCACCACCACCACACACTCACCACCACCACACACTCACCACACCACCACACACTCACACCACACACACACCACACCACCACCACCACACTCACCACCACCACCACACACTCACCACACACCACACCACCACCACACACTCACCACCACCACACACTCACCACCACCACCACCACCACCACACTCACCACCACCACCACCACACACTCACCACACCACCACCACCACACACCACACACCACCACACACTCACCCACCACCACACACTCACCACACCACACACTCACCACCACCACCACACCACCACCACTCACCACCACCACCACACACTCACCACCACCACTCCCACACACTCACCACCACCACCACACACTCACCACCACCACCACCACCACACACTCACCACCACCACCCACCACCACACACTCACCACCACCACCACACACTCACCACCACCACACACTCACACCACCACCACACCACACACACACACCACCACCACACACTCACCACCACCACCACAACTCACCACCACCACCACACACTCACCACACACACACACCACCCACCACCACACCACTCACCACCACCACCACACTCACCACCACCACACACACACACCACCACCACCACCACACACTCACCACCACCACCACACACACCACCCACCACACACCACCACCACCACACACTCACCACCACCACACACTCACCACCACCACCACACACTCACACCACACCACCACCACACACTCACCACCACCACCACACACCACCACCACCACCACACACTCACCACCACCACCACACACACACCACCACCACCACCACACACTCACCACCACCACCACACACTCACCACCACCACCACCACCACACTCACCACCACCACCACCACCACACACTCACCACCACCACCACACACTCACCACCACCACCACACACTCACCACCACCCACCACCACACACTCACCACCACCACCACACACTCACCACCACCACACACTCACCACCACCACCACACACTCACCACCACCACACCACACACTCACCACCACCACCACCACACTCACCACCACACACTCACCACCACCACCACACACTCACCACCACACACTCACCACCACCACCACCACCACTCACCACACCACCACACACTCACCACCACCACCACCACCACCACCACCTCACCACCACCACCACACACTCACCACCACCACACACTCACCACCACCACCACACACTCACCACCACACCACCACACACTCACCACACACCACCACCACACACTCACCACCACCACCACACACTCACCACCACCACCACCACCACACCACACACCACCACCACCACCACACACTCACCACCACCACCACACACTCACCACCACCACCACACACTCACCACCACCACCACCACACACCACCACCACCACCACCACCACCACACACCACCACCACCACCACACACTCACCACCACCACCACCACACACTCACCACCACCACACACCACCACCACACTCACACCACCACCACCACACTCACACCACCACCACACACTCACCACCCACCACACACACACACACCACCACTCACCACCACCACACACTCACCACCACCACCACCACACTCACCACCACCACACACACTCACCACCACCACCACCACACACTCACCACCACCACCACACACTCACCACCACCACACACTCACCACCACCACCACCACCACACACTCACCACCACCACCACACACTCACCACCAACAGCTCACCACCACCACCACCACCACACACACTCACCACCACCACCACACACTCACCACCACACACACTCACCCACCACCACACACTCACTCACCACCACCACCACCACACACTCACCACCACCACCACACACTCACCACCACACACTCACCACCACCACCACCACCACCACCACACCACCACCACCACCACACACTCACCACCACCACCACACACTCACCACCACCCCACCACACACTCACCACCACCACCACCACACTCACCACCACCACCACCACACCACTCACCACCACCACCACACACACTCACCACCACCACCACAGACTCACCACCACCACCACCACCACACACTCACCACCACCACCACCACACACTCACCACCACCACACACTCACCACCACCACCACACACACTCACCACCACCACCACCACACACTCACCACCACCACCACACACTCACCACCACAGACTCACCACCACCACCACCACACACCACCACCACCACCACACACTCACCACCACCACACACT
>NC_136343.1:5462833-5466490 GCF_964198595.1 Lampetra fluviatilis | reverse complement strand
CACCACCACAATAGACTCACCACCACCACAAACTCACCACCACCACCACCACCACCACTCACCACCACACACACTCACTCACCACCACACACTCACCACCACCACCACCACAATAGACTCACCACCACCACAAACTCACCACCACCACCACCACACACTCACCACCACCACCACAATAGACTCACCACCACCACACAAACTCACCACCACCACAACACTCTCACCACCACCACCACAAACTCACCACCACCACACACTCACCACCACCACCACCACACACTCACCACCACCACCACAACTCACCACCACCACCCCTCCACACCACCACACAACTCACCATACACAACTCACCACCACACCAGACTCACCACCTACCACCACACACTCACCACCACCACAGACTCACCACCACCACAGACTCACCACCACCACACACTCACCACCACCACCACAATCACTCACCACCACCACACACTCACCACCACCACCACCACCACACTCACCACCACCACAGACTCACCACCACCACAACTCACCACCACCACCACCACACACACACCACCACCACAAACTCACCACCACCACACAACTCACCACCACCACCACAGACTCACCACCACCACAAACTCACCACCACCACCACAACACTCACCACCACCACAAACTCACCACCACCACCACACTCACCACCACCACCACACACTCACCACCACCACAGACTCACACCACCTCCACACACTCACCACCACCACCAATAGACTCACCACCACCACAAACTCACCACCACCACACACTCACCACCACCACATACTCACCACCACCACAAACTCACCACCACCACCACACACTCACCACCACCACCACAATAGACTCACCACCACCACAAACTCACCACCACCACACACTCACCACCACCACATACTCACCACCACCACAAACTCACCACCACTCACCACCACACTCACCACCACAAGACTCACCACCACCACAAACTCACCACCACCACACTCACCACCACTCACCACCACCACACACTCACCACCACCACAGACTCACCACCACACCACAACTCACCACCACCACACACTCACCACCACCACACACTCACCACCACCACCACAAACTCACCACCACCACACACTCACCACCACCACACACTCACCACACCACAAACTCACCACACACCTCACCACCACAACTCACCACCACCACACAACTCACCACCACCACACACTCACCACCACCACCACACACTCACCACCACCACACACTCACCACCACCACAAACTCACCACCACTCACCACACACTCACCACCACCACAAGACTCACCACCACCACAACTCACCACCACCACACACCACCACACACCACACTCACCACCACCACACACTCACCACCACCTCACAGACTCACCACGACCACCACACAAACTCACCACCACCACACACTCACCACCACCACACACTCACCACCGACCACCACACACTCACCACCACACCACACCTCACCACCACCACCACACACTCACCACCACCACAGACTCACCACGACCACCACCACAAACTCACCACCACCACACACTCACCACCACTCACACACTCACCACCACCACCACACACTCACCACCACCACCACACACTCACCACCACCACCACTCACCACCACTCACCACCACCACACACACTCACCACCACCACCACCACCACCACACACTCACCACCACCACACACTCACCACCACCACACACTCACCACCACCACCCACTCACCACCACTCACACACCACCACCACCACACACTCACACCACCACCACCACCACACACTCACCACCACCACACACTCACCACCACCACACACTCACCACCACCACCACACACTCACCACCACCACCCACTCACCACCACTCACCACCACCACCACACACTCACCACCACCACACCTCACACACCACTCACACACTCACCACCACCACCACACTCACCACCACCACCACCACCACCACCACTCACCACCACCACCACCACCACACACTCACCACACCACCACCACACACTCACCACCACCACACACTCACCACCACCACCACTCACCACCACCACCACACACTCACCACCACCACCACACACTCACCACCACCACACACACTCACCACCACCACCACACACTCACCACCACCACACACACTCACCACCACCACACTCACCACCACCACCACCACACACTCACCACCACCACCACACACTCACCACCACCACCACACACTCACCACCACCACCCACACACCACCACCACCACACACTCACCACCACCACCACACACTCACCACCACCACCACACACTCACCACCACCACCACACACTCACCACCACCACACTCACCACCTACCACCACCACACACTCACCACCACCACCACCACACACTCACCACCACCACCACACACTCACCACCACCACCACACACTCACCACCACCACCACCACACTCACACCACCACCACCACCACACACTCACCACCACCACCACACACTCACCACCACCACCACAGACTCACCACCACCACCACCACCACACACTCACCACCACCACCACACACACTCACCACCACCACACACTCACCACCACCACCACACACTCACCACCACCACCACACACCTCACCACCACCACACACACTCACCACCACACACTCACCACCACCACACACTCACCACCACACACTCACCACCACCACCACACACTCACCACCACCACCACCACACACTCACCACACACTCACCACTCACCACCACACACTCACCACACTCACTCACCACCACACCACCACACACTCACCACCACCACCACACACTCACACCACCACCACCACACACTCACCACACCACCACACACCACTCACCACCACCACCACACACTCACCACCACCACCACACACTCACACCACCACCACCACACTCACACCACCACACACTCACCACCACCACCACACACTCACCACCACCACCACAGACTCACCACCACCACCACCACCACACACTCACCACCACCACCACCACACACTCACCACCACCACACACTCACCACCACCACCACACACTCACCACCACCACCACCACACACTCACCACCACACACTCACCACCACCACCACACACTCACCACCACCACACACTCACCCACCACCACCACACACTCACCACCACCACCACACCACTCACCACCACAGACTCACCACCACCACCACACACTCACCACCACACACTCACCACCACCACCACACACTCACCACCACCACCACACACTCACCACCACCACACACTCACCACCACCACACACTCACACACACTCACCACCACCACCACACACTCACCACACACTCACCACCACCACCACCACCACACACTCACACCACCACCACCACACACTCACCACCACCACACACTCACCACCACCACACACTCACCACCACCACCACCACACACTCACCACCACCACCACACTCACCACCACACACTCACCACCACCACCACACACACTCACCACCACCACCACCACACACTCACCACCACCACCACACACTCACCACCACCACACACTCACCACCACCACCACACACTCACCACCACCACACCACCACACACTCACCACACCACCACACAC
>NC_136343.1:5437833-5460333 GCF_964198595.1 Lampetra fluviatilis | reverse complement strand
TGTGTGTCTCTGTGTGTCTGTGTGTGTCTGTGTGTATAGTGTGTGTCTGTCTGTGTGTGTCTGTGTGTGTCTGTGTGTGTCTCTGTGTGTCTGTGTGTGTCTGTGTGTATAGTGTGTGTCTGTCTGTGTGTGTGTGTCTGTGTGTGTCTGTGTGTGTGAGTCTGTGTGTGAGTGTGTGTGTGTCTTTCTGTGTGTGTCTGTGTGTGTGTGTCTCTGTGTGTCTGTGTGTGTGTCTGTGTGTCTGTGTGTGTCTGTGTGTATAGTGTGTGTGTGTCTGTGTGTGTGTCTGTGTGTGTGTGTGTCTGTGTGTGTGTGTGTCTGTGTGTGTCTGTCTGTGTCTGTCTGTGTCTGTCTGTGTGTGTGTCTGTGTGTGTCTGTGTGTGTGTGTCTGTGTGTGTCTCTGTGTGTGTGTCTGTGTGTGTGTGTGTCTCTGTGTGTCTGTGTGTGTCTGTGTGTGTCTGTCTGTGTGTGTGTGTCTGTGTGTGTCTGTGTGTGTGTGTCTCTGTGTGTCTGTGTGTGTCTGTGTGTATAGTGTGTGTCTGTCTGTGTGTGTCTGTGTGTGTCTGTGTGTGTGTGTCTCTGTGTGTCTGTGTGTGTCTGTGTGTATAGTGTGTGTCTGTCTGTGTGTGTGTGTCTGTGTGTGTCTGTGTGTGTGAGTCTGTGTGTGTGAGTGTGTGTGTGTCTTTCTGTGTGTGTCTGTGTGTGTCTGTGTGTGTGTGTCTCTGTGTGTCTGTGTGTGTGTCTGTGTGTCTGTGTGTGTCTGTGTGTATAGTGTGTGTGTGTCTGTGTGTGTGTCTGTGTGTGTGTCTGTGTGTGTCTGTCTGTGTCTGTCTGTGTCTGTCTGTGTGTGTGTCTGTGTGTGTGTGTGTGTGTCTGTGTGTGTCTCTGTGTGTGTGTCTGTGTGTGTGAGTGTGTGTGTGTCTGTGTGTGTGTCTGTGTGTGTGTCTGTGTGCGTGTGTCTGTGTGTGTCTCTGTGTGTGTGTCTGTGTGTGTGAGTGTGTGTGTGTCTGTGTGTGTGTCTGTGTGTGTGAGTGTGTGTGTGAGTGTGTGTGTGTCTGTCTGTGTGTGTGTGTCTGTGTGTGTCTGTGTGTGTGTCTGTGTGTATAGTGTGTGTGTGTCTGTGTGTGTGTGTGTCTGTCTGTGTGTGTGTATCTGTGTGTGTGTCTGTGTGTGTCTGTGTGTGTCTGTGTGTGTAACTGTGGAGGAGGCTCGTGAAGGACGCTACTGGGCAGTTGGAGGCAGTGGTGTAGTGGTGGTGTAGTGGTGGTGGTGGTGTAGTGGTGTAGTGGTGGTGGTGGTGTAGTGGTGGTGGTGTAGTAGTGGTGTAGTGGTGGTGGTGGTGTAGTGGTGGTGGTGTAGTAGTGGTGTAGTGGTGGTGGTGGTGTAGTGGTGGTGGTGTAGTAGTGGTGTAGTGGTGGTGGTGGTGTAGTGGTGGTGGTGTAGTAGTGGTGTAGTGGTGGTGTAGTGGTGGTGGTGTAGTAGTGGTGGTGGTGTAGTGGTGGTGGTGTAGTAGTGGTGGTGGTGTAGTGGTGGTGGTGGTGTAGTGGTGTAGTAGTGGTGGTGGTGTAGTGGTGGTGGTGTAGTGGTGGTGGTGTAGTAGTGGTGTAGTAGTGGTGGTGGTGTAGTGGTGGTGGTGTAGTAGTAGTGGTGGTGTAGTGGTGGTGGTGTAGTAGTGGTGTAGTAGTGGTGGTGGTGTAGTAGTAGTAGTGTAGTAGTAGTGTAGTAGTAGTGTAGTGATGGTGTAGTAGTAGCCCCGCCCCCTAGGAGGGGGGCAAGTAGCCCCGCCCCCTAGGAGGGGGGGCAAGTAGCCCCGCCCCCTAGGAGGGGGGCAAGTAGCCCCGCCCCCTAGGAGGGGGGGTGGGGGGGGGGCAAGTAGCCCCGCCCCCTAGGAGGGGGGCAAGTAGCCCCGCCCCCTAGGAGGGGGGGCAAGTAGCCCCGCCCCTAGGAGGGGGGGGCAAGTAGCCCCGCCCCTAGGAGGGGGGGTGGGGGGGGGGCAAGTAGCCCCGCCCCCTAGGAGGGGGGCAAGTAGCCCCGCCCCCTAGGAGGGGGGGGCAAGTAGCCCCGCCCCCTAGGAGGGGGGGGCAAGTAGCCCCTCCCCTAGGAGTGGGGGGGGCAAGTAGCCCCGCCCCCTAGGAGGGGGGGCAAGTAGCCCCGCCCCCTAGGAGGGGGGGTGGGGGGGGAGCGAGTAGCCCCGCCCCCTAGGAGGGGGGGGTGGGGGGGGGCAAGTAGCCCCGCCCCCTAGGAGGGGGGGGTGGGGGGGTGTTGATTGAGAGCTCGTTCCAGAAGCTTGTTGAGCCGAGACACCATCAGTCGCGCATCGCCATAGAGGCCAGCCGTGATCATGGCGTTGTCGTAGATCTGTGGGGAGGGTGGGTGGGTGGGTGGGTGAGTGGGTGGGTGGGTGGGTGGGTGGGTGAGTGGGTGGGTGAGTGGGTGGGTGGGTGAGTGAGTGGGTGGGTGAGTGAGTGGGTGGGTGGGTGAGTGGGTGGGTGGGTGGGTGAGTGGGTGGGTGGGTGGGCGGGTGGGTGAGCGGGTGGGTGAGTGGGTGGGTGGGTAGGGTGGTGAGTGGGTGGGTGGGTGAGTGGGTGAGTGGGTGGGTGGGTGAGTGGGTGGGTGGGTGAGTGGGTGAGTGAGTGGGTGGGTGAGTGGGTGGGTGGGTGAGTGGGTGGGTGGGTGAGTGGGTGGGTGGGTGGGTGAGTGGGTGAGTGGGTGGGTGAGTGGGTGGGTGGGTGGGTGGGTGAGTGGGTGGGTGGGTGAGTGGGTGAGTGAGTGGGTGGGTGAGTGGGTGGGTGGGTGGGTGAGTGGGTGGGTGGGTGAGTGGGTGGGTGGGTGGGTGAGTGGGTGAGTGGGTGGGTGAGTGGGTGGGTGGGTGGGTGGGTGAGTGGGTGAGTGAGTGGGTGGGTGAGTGGGTGGGTGGGTGAGTGGGTGGGTGGGTGGGTGAGTGGGTGAGTGGGTGGGTGGGTGGGTGGGTGAGTGGGTGGGTGGGTGGGTGAGTGGGTGGGTGGGTGGGTGAGTGGGTGGGGTGGGTGAGTGGGTGGGTGGGTGGGTGAGTGGGTGGGTGGGTGAGTGGGTGGGTGGGTGAGTGGGTGGGTGGGTGGGTGAGTGGGTGAGTGGGTGGGTGGGTGAGTGGGTGGGTGAGTGGGTGGGTGAGTGGGCGAGTGGGTGAGTGGGCGGGTGGGTGAGTGGGCGGGTGGGTGAGTGGGCGGGTGGGTGAGTGAGTGGGCGAGTGGGTGGGTGGGTGGGTGAGTGAGTGGGTGGGTGGGTGGGTGAGTGGGTGGGTGGGTGAGTGGGCGGGTGGGTGGGTGATGTGAGCGGGTGGGTGGGTGGGTGAGTGAGTGAGTGGGTGAGAGGGTGGGTGGGTGAGTGGGTGGGTGAGTGAGTGGGTGGGTGAGTGGGTGAGTGGGTGGGTGAGTGGGTGAGTGAGTGGGTGAGTGGGTGAGTGGGTGAGTGGGTGAGTGGGTGGATGGGTGGGTGAGTGAGTGAGTGAGTGGGTGGGTGGGTGGGTGAGTGAGTGAGTGAGTGGGTGGGTGGGTGGGTGAGTGGGTGGGTTAGTGGGTGGGTGGGTGAGTGGGTGGGTGGGTGAGTGAGTGGTGAGTGGGTGAGTGGGTGAGTGAGTGGGTGAGTGAGTGGTGAGTGGGTGAGTGAGTGAGTGGGTGGGTGGGTGGGTGGATGAGTGGGTGGGTGGGTGGATGAGTGGGTGGGGTGGTGAGTGGGTGAGTGGGTGGGGTGGTGAGTGGGTGGGTGAGTGAGTGATTGAGTGGGTGGGTGGGTGGGTGAGTGTGAGTGAGTGAGTGGTGGGTGGGTGGGTGAGTGAGTGAGTGAGTGAGTGGGTGGGTGGGTGAGTGGGTGGGTGAGTGAGTGGTGAGTGAGTGGGAGGGTGAGTGAGTGAGTGGGTGAGTGAGTGGGTGGGTGAGTGGGTGAGTGGGTGAGTGAGTGGAGGTGAGTGGAGTGGTGAGTGGTGAGTGAGTGGTGAGTGGGTGAGTGAGTGAGTGGTGAGTGAGTGGGTGAGTGAGTGGGTGATGTGAGTGGGTGAGTGAGTGGTGAGTGATGTGGGTGAGTGGTGAGTGGGTGAGTGAGTGTATGAGTGGGTGAGTGAGTGGGTGAGTGATGTGAGTGAGTGGTGAGTGGAGTGAGTGGTGAGTGAGTGAGTGAGTGAGTGAGTGGGTGAGTGAGTGGGTGAGTGAGTGGGTGAGTGAGTGAGTGGGTGAGTGAGTGAGTGAGTGGGTGAGTGAGTGAGTGAGTGGGTGAGTGAGTGAGTGGGTGAGTGGTGGGTGAGTGAGTGGTGAGTGAGTGAGTGGGTGAGTGAGTGAGTGGGTGAAGTGAGTGGTGAGTGAGTGGTGAGTGAGTGAGTGGGTGAGTGAGTGAGTGGGTGAGTGAGTGAGTGAGTGGGTGAGTGAGTGAGTGAGTGGGTGAGTGAGTGAGTGGGTGAGTGAGTGAGTGGGTGAGTGAGTGAGTGGGTGAGTGAGTGAGTGAGTGGGTGAGTGAGTGAGTGAGTGGGTGAGTGGGTAGTGAGTGGAGTGGGTGAGTGAGTGAGTGAGTGGGTGAGTGAGTGAGTGGGTGAGTGAGTGAGTGGGTGAGTGAGTGAGTGAGTGGGTGAGTGGGTGAGTGAGTGAGTGAGTGGTGAGGGAGTGAGTGGGGAGTGAGTGAGTGGGTGAGTGAGTGAGTGGGTGAGTGAGTGAGTGAGTGGGTGAGTGAGTGGGTGAGTGAGGGTGAGTGAGTGGAGTGAGTGGTGGAGTGGGTGAGTGAGTGGAGTCGGGTGAGTAGGTGAGTGAGTGAGTGGGTGAGTGAGTGAGTGAGTGGTGAGTGAGTGAGTGGGTGAGTGAGTGGGTGAGTGAGTGAGTGAGTGAGTGGGTGAGTGAGTGAGTGAGTGGGTGGGTGAGTGGGTGGTGAGTGGGTGAGTGGGGTGAGTGAGTGGGTGGAGTGAGTGGGGTGAGTGAGTGGGTGAGTGAGTGAGTGAGTGGGTGAGTGAGAGTGGGGTGAGTGAGTGAGTGAGTGGGTGAGTGAGTGGGTGAGTGAGTGAGTGAGTGAGTGGGTGAGTGAGTGGGTGAGTGAGTGAGTGAGTGGGTGAGTGAGGGGTGAGTGAGTGGGTGAGTGAGTGGGTGAGTGAGTGGGTGGGTGAGTGAGTGAGTGAGTGGGTGAGTGAGTGGGTGAGTGAGTGGGTGAGTGAGTGAGTGGTTGAGTGAGTGGGTGAGTGAGTGAGTGAGTGGAGTGAGTGATGTGAGTGAGGGTGAGTGAGTGGGTGAGTGTAGTGGGTGAGTGAGTGGGTGAGTGAGTGAGTGAGTGGGTGAGTGAGTGAGTGAGTGAGTGGTGTGGGTGAGTGGGTGGAGTGACGTGGGTGAGTGAGTGGAGTGGCGTGAGTGGTGGGTGAGTGAGTGAGGGTGAGTGAGTGAGTGGGTGAGTGAGTGAGTGGGTGAGTGAGTGGGAGGTGAGTGAGTGGGTGAGTGAGTGAGTGAGTGGTGAGTGAGTGAGTGGGTGAGGTGATGTGGGTGAGGAGTGAGTGGGTGAGTGAGTGAGTGAGTGGGTGAGTGAGTGAGTGGGGTGAGGTGAGTGGGTGAGTGAGTGAGTGGGTGAGTGAGTGGGTGAGTGAGTGAGTGGGTGAGTGAGTGAGGTGAGTGGTGAGTGAGTGAGTGGGTGAGTGAGTGGGTGAGTGAGTGAGTGGAGTGAGTGAGTGAGTGAGTGGGTGAGTGGTGAGTGAGTGGTGAGTGAGTGGTGGGTGAGTGGGTGGGTGAGTGAGTGAGTGACGTGAGTGGGTGGTGGGGTGAGTGAGGGGAGTGAGTGGGGTGAGTGAGTGGGTGGTGAGTGAGTGGGTGTGAGGAGTGAGTGGTGAGGCGTGAGTGAGTGGATGGTGATGTGAGTGAGTGAGTGGGTGAGTGAGTGAGTGGGTGAGTGAGTGAGTGAGTGAGTGAGTGAGTGGGTGAGTGAGTGAGTGAGTGAGTGGGTGAGTGAGTGCGTGAGTGGGTGAGTGAGTGAGTGGGTGAGTGAGTGAGTGGTGAGTGAGTGGGTGAGTGGTGAGTGGTGAGTGAAGTGGGAGTGAGTGAGTGAGTGGTGGTGAGTGAGTGCGTAGTGGGTGAGTGAGTGAGAGGGTGTGGAGTGAGTGAGGGGTGAGTGGTGAGTGAGTGGGTGAGTGAGTGAGTGAGTGGCGTGAGTGCTGGGTGGTGAGTGGAGGTGAGTGAGTGGGTCGAGTGAGTGGAGTGAGGTGAGTGGAGGAGTGGAGTGAGTGACGTGAAGTGATTGAGTTAGTGGTGGTGAGGTGAGTGAGTGAGTGGGTGAAGACGTGAGTGGAGTGAGTGAGTGAGTGAGTGGTGAGTGACGTGATGTGAGTGGGTGAGTGAGTGAGTGAGTGGTGAGTGGTGAGTGAAGTGGGTGGTGAGTGGGTGAGTGAGTGGCGTGAGTGAGTGAGTGAGTGGGTGAGTGAGTGAGTGAGTGAGTGGGTGAGTGGGTGAGTGAGTGGGTGTGAGTGAGTGGGTGAGTGAGTGGGGTGACGTGAGTGGTGAGTGAGCTGGTGAGTGAGTGGTGAGTGAGTGGGTGAGTGGTCGAGTGCGTGAGTCGGAGTGACGTGACGTGGGTGAGTGAGTGGGTGAGTGAGTGAGTAGCTCCTCACCTGCTGGGTGAGGAGTGAGGCAAGTTCTGGGTCAGTTACACACCGTGCAGCAGTTCAGCACTCGGATCAACCGACCTGGCTGCAGTGCACACACCCACACACAGTGACCACACACAGTGACACCCACACACACACCCACACAGTGACCACACCACAGTGACACACCACACACAGTGACACACACACACAGTGACACACACACACAGTGACACACACAGTGACACACACACACCACACACAGTGACACACACAGTGACACACACACACAGTGACACACACACACAGTGACACACCACCAGTGACACACACACACACACAGTGACACACAGTGACACACACACACAGTGACACACACACACACAGTGACACACACAGTGACACACACACAGTGACACACACACACACACACTGGACACACACAGTGACACACACACAGTGACACACACACACAGTGACACACACACACAGTGACACCACACACAGTGACACCCACACACAGTGACACACACACACAGTGACACACACACACAGTGCACACACACACACAGTGACACACACACACACAGTGACACACACACACAGTGACACACACACACACACACAGTGACACACACAGTGACACACACACAGTGACACACACACAGTGACACACACACACACACACACAGTGACACACACACACACAGTGACACACACACACACAGTGACACACACACACAGTGACACACACACAGTGACACACACACACAGTGACACACACACACAGTGACACACACACACAGTGACACACACACCACAGTGACACACACACAGTGACACACACACAGTGACACACACAGTGACACACACACACAGTGACACACACAGTGACACACACACACAGTGACACACACACACAGTGACACACACACACAGTGACACACACACACAGTGACACACACACACAGTGACACACACACACAGTGACACACACACACACACACAGTGACACACACACACACAGTGACACACACACACACAGTGACACACACACACAGTGACACACACACACAGTGACACACACACACAGTGACACACACACACAGTGACACTCACACACAGTGACACACACACACAGTGACACACACACACACAGTGACACACACACACACACACAGTGACACACACACACAGTGACACAACACACACACACAGTGACACACACAGTGACACACACAGTGACACACACAGTGACACACACACAGTGACACACACACACAGTGACACACACACACAGTGACACACACACAGTGACACACACACAGTGACACACACACACAGTGACACACACACAGTGACACACACACACAGTGACACACACACACAGTGACACACACACACACACACAGTGACACACACACAGTGACACACACAGTGACACACACAGTGACACACACACACAGTGACACACACACACAGTGACACACACACAGTGACACACACACACAGTGACACACACACACAGTGACACACACACACAGTGACACACACACAGTGACACACACAGTGACACACACCTCGGATTAATCTCCAGGACCGGCTGTATCCCCGGAATCGCTGTTGGTGGTGGTGGTGGTGCTGCTGCTGTTTCGGTTGTTGCGGTTGTTGTTGTTGTTGCCGTGGCGACGGAGCCCGCCTGTTGCAGTAGGTTGTGTGTGCGCAGGAGGTGGCGCGCTGCACCCATCTCCAGCAGAGTCACCATCGCTGCGTGAAGGTCCAGACGGAGAGTCACCTGGTGGTGGACAATCAGTGAGTCAGTTAGTGAGTCAGTCAGTCAGTCAGCAGTCAGTCAGTCAGTCACTCAGTCAGTGAGTCACTCAGTCAGTGAGTCACTCAGTCACTCAGTCAGTGAGTCAGTCAGTCACTCATTCACTCACTCAGTGAGTCAGTCATTCACTCACTCAGTCAGTCAGTGAGTCACTCAGTCACTCATGTCAGTGAGTCAGTCAGTCACTCACTCACTCACTCAGTCAGTCAGTCACTCACTCAGTCAGTCAGTGAGTCAGTCACTCAGTCACTCATTCACTTACTCAGTCACTCACTCACTCAGTCACTCACTCAGTCAGTCAGTGAGTCAGTCACTCAGTCAGTCACTCAGTCAGTGAGTCAGTCAGTCACTCATTCACTCACTCAGTGAGTCAGTCACTCACTCAGTCACTCAGTCAGTGAGTCAGTCAGTCACTCATTCACTCACTCAGTGAGTCAGTCAGTCATCAGTCAGTGAGTCAGTCAGTCACTCATTCACTCACTCAGTGAGTCAGTCACTCACTCAGTCACTCAGTCAGTGAGTCAGTCAGTCACTCATTCACTCACTCAGTGAGTCAGTCAGTCACTCAGTCAGTGAGTCAGTCAGTCACTCATTCACTCACTCAGTGAGTCAGTCACTCACTCACTCAGCGAGTCACTCACTCACTCAGTCAGTCACTCAGTCACTCATTCACTTACTCAGTCACTCACTCACTCACTCAGTCACTCACTCAGTCAGTCAGTGAGTCAGTCACTCAGTCAGTCACTCAGGCAGTGAGTCAGTCAGTCACTCATTCACTCACTCAGTGAGTCAGTCACTCACTCAGTCACTCAGTCAGTGAGTCAGTCAGTCACTCATTCACTCACTCAGTGAGTCAGTCAGTCACTCAGTCAGTGAGTCAGTCAGTCACTCATTCACTCACTCAGTGAGTCAGTCACTCACTCAGTCACTCAGTCAGTGAGTCAGTCAGTCACTCATTCACTCACTCAGTGAGTCAGTCAGTCACTCAGTCAGTGAGTCAGTCAGTCACTCATTCACTCACTCAGTGAGTCAGTCAGTCACTCACTCACTCAGCGAGTCACTCACTCACTCACTCAGTCAGTCACTCAGTCACTCATTCACTTACTCAGTCACTCACTCACTCACTCAGTCACTCACTCAGTCAGTCACTCAGTGAGTCACTCAGTGAGTCACCCATCTCTAGCAGCGTCACCATCGCTGCGTGAAGGTCCAGACGTAGAGTCACCTGGTGGTGGACAATTAGTGAGTCAGTTAGTGAGTCAGTCAGTGAGTCACTCAGTCAGTCACTCACTCAGTCAGTCAGTCAGTGAGTCAGTCAGTGAGTCAGTCAGTCACTCAGTCACTCACTCAGTCACTCAGCGAGTCACTCACTCACTCAGTCACTCAGTCAGTCACTCATTCACTCACTCAGTCACTCATTCACTCACTCAGTCACTCACTCACTCACTCAGTCACTCACTCAGTCAGTCACTCAGTCAGTCACTCAGTGAGTCACTCAGTGAGTCACCCATCTCTAGCAGCGTCACCATCGCTGCGTGAAGGTCCAGACGTAGAGTCACCTGGTGGTGGACAATTAGTGAGTCAGTTAGTGAGTCAGTCAGTCACTCAGTCAGCCAGTCAGTCAGTCACTCAGTCAGTCACTCAGTCAGTGAGTCACTCAGTCAGTGAGTCAGTCACTCAGTCAGTCAGTCACTCAGTCAGTCAGTGAGTGAGTCAGTCACTCAGTGAGTCAGCCAGTCAGTCACTCAGTCACTCACTCACTCAGTGAGTGAGTCAGTCACTCAGTCACCCACTCACTGTGGTTGTCTCACCCGAATGTCTGACACCTGGTTACCCAGAATGCCTTTCATCCAACCAATCAGATCGCGGCTCTGCTCTTCAGTGAGGGAGTCTGAAGCTGAAGAAAACAAACACAGACAACACACACACACAGACACACACACACAGACACACACACACACAGACACACACACACACACAGACACACTCACACACAGACACACACACACACAGACACACACACACACACACAGACACACAGACACACACACACACAGACACACACACACACACAGACACACACACACACAGACACAGACACACACACACACTCACACAGACACAGACACACACACAGACACACACACAGTCACACACACACACACACAGACACACACACAGTCACACACACACAGACACACACACAGTCACACACACACACACAGACACACACACACACAGACACACACACACACAGACACACACACACACACAGACACACTCACACACAGACACACACACACACAGACACACACACTCACACACAGACACACACACACACAGACACACACACACAGACACACACACACACAGACACACACACACACAGACACACACACACACTCACACAGACACAGACACACACACAGACACACACACAGTCACACACACACACACAGACACACACACAGACACACACACAGTCACACACACACAGACACACACACAGACACACACACAGTCACACACACACACACAGACACACACACACACAGACACACACACACAGAGTGAGTGGGTGAGTGAGTGGTGGCTGAGTGAGTGAGTGGCTGAGTGAGTGAGTGGCTGAGTGAGTGGCTGAGTGAGTGAGTGACTGAGTGAGTGAGTGAGTGGCTGAGTGGCTGAGTGAGTGGCTGAGTGAGTGAGTGACTGAGTGAGTGAGTGGCTGAGTGGCTGAGCGACTGAGTGACTGAGTGAGTGAGTGAGTGGCTGAGTGAGTGAGTGACTGAGTGAGTGAGTGACTGAGTGAGTGAGTGGCTGAGTGAGTGGCTGAGTGAGTGAGTGACTGAGTGAGTGAGTGAGTGGCTGAGGGCTGAGTGACTGAGTGACTGAGTGAGTGAGTGACTGAGTGGCTGAGTGAGTGAGTGACTGAGTGAGTGAGTGAGTGACTGAGTGAGTGAGTGAGTGACTGAGTGAGTGAGTGACTGAGTGAGTGAGTGGCTGAGTGGCTGAGTGACTGAGTGACTGAGTGACTGAGTGAGTGAGTGACTGAGTGGCTGAGTGAGTGAGTGACTGAGTGAGTGAGTGAGTGACTGAGTGACTGAGTGAGTGAGTGACTGACTGAGTGAGTGAGTGAGTGGCTGAGTGACTGAGTGACTGAGTGACTGAGTGACTGAGTGAGTGTGAGTGGTGAGTGAGTGAGTGACTGACTGAGTGAGTGACTGACTGACTGAGTGACTGAGTCACTGACTGACTGACTGGCTGACTGACTGGCTGACTGACTGACTGACTGGCTGACTGACTGGCTGACTGAGTGACTGGGTGAGTGAGTGACTGAGTGAGTGAGTGAGTGACTGAGTGACTGAGTGACTCACTGAGTGAGTGAGTGACCGAGTGACTGACTGACTGGCTGACTGACTGGCTGACTGACTGGCTGGCTGACTGAGTGAGTGAGTGACTGGGTGAGTGACTGAGTGAGTGAGTGACTGACTGAGTGACTGAGTGACTCACTGAGTGAGTGAGTGACCGAGTGACTGACTGACTGGCTGACTGGCTGGCTGACTGACTGGCTGACTGACTGAGTGAGTGGTGAGCATCACCTGGTGAGTGTGAGTGGTGAGGCTGTGGGTGAGCGTCCTCCTTGAAGTAGTCCACCACGATGTCCGTCTCCACCGATAGAAGTCGTCTTCCTGCGAAACTTCCCAGGTGCAGCAGCGTCAACTCATCGTAGGGGTCATAACACAGCAGCACCTGGGGAGGTGGGGGGGTCAGAGGTCATCGTGGGGTCATTAGGGTCATCAGAGGTCATCGTGGGGTCATTAGAGGTCATTGTGGGGTCATTGGGAGGTCATCGTAGGGGTTATAACACATCAACACCTCTGGGGAGGGGGTCAGATGTTATCGTGGGGTCATCATGGGGTCATCAGAGGTCATCGTGGGGTCATCAGAGGTCAATTGTGGGGTCATTGGGAGGTCATTGTAGGGGTCATAACACAGCAGCACCTCTGGGGAGGGGGGGGGTCAGAGGTCATCGTGGGGTCATTAGGTCATTGTGGGGTCATTGGAGGTCATCGTAGGGTCAACACGAAAACACCTGGGGGGGTCACAGGTCATTGTGGGGTCATTGGAAGGTCACTATGTGGTCAGAGGTCATTATGGGGTCATTAGGGGGTCATCATGGGGTCATCAGAGGTCATCGTGGGTCATCAGAGGTCATTGTGGGGTCATTGGGAGGTCATCGTAGGGGTCATAACACAGCAACACCTCTGGGGAGGGGGGGTCAGAGTTTATCGTGGGGTCATTAGGGGTCATTAGAAGGTCATTACGGGGTCATTGGAGGTCATCGTAGGGGTCAACATGGCAACACCTGGGGGGGGGGTCACAGGTCATTGTGGGGTCATTGGAAGGTCAGGTCACTATGTGGTCAGAGGTCATTACAGGTCATTTGAGGTCATCGGAGGTCATCGTGGGGTCATTGGAGGTCATCGTAGGGGTCAACACGGCAACACCTGGGGGGGGTCACAGGTCATCGTGGGGTCATTGGGAGGTCATCGTAGGAGTCATAACACAGCAGCACCTGGGGAAGGGGGGTCAGAGGTCATTGTGGGGTCATTGGAAGGTCACTACGTGGCCAGAGGTCATTACGGGGTCGAGGTCATTATGGGGTCATTGGAGGTCATTACGAGGTCATTGGAGGTCATTAGGGGTCATAAGAGGTCATTTTGAGGTCATTATGTGGTCATTAGAGGTCATTACGAGGTCATTAGAAGGTCATTAGGGGGTCATCAGAGGTCATTATGGGGTCATTTTGAGGTCATTATGTGGTCATTAGAGGTCATTACGAGGTCATCAACGGTCATCAGGGGGTCATAGAGAGACACACAAGAGAGAGTGAGAGATGGTGGAGAGATGGTGGAGAGATGGTGGAGAGGTGGTGGAGAGATGGTGGAGAGGTGGTGGAGAGATGGTGGAGAGGTGGTGGAGAGATGGTGGAGAGGTGGTGGAGAGGTGGTGGAGAGATGGTGGAGAGGTGGTGGAGAGATGGTGGAGAGATGGTGGAGAGGTGGTGGAGAGATGGTGGAGAGGTGGTGGAGAGGTGGTGGAGAGGTGGTGGAGAGATGGTGGAGAGGTGGCGGAGAGGTGGCGGAGAGATGGTGGAGAGATGGTGGAGAGATGATGGAGAGGTGGTGGAGAGATGGTGGAGAGATGGTGGAGAGATGGTGGAGAGGTGGTGGAGAGATGGTGGAGAGGTGGTGGAGAGGTGGTGGAGAGATGGTGGAGAGGTGGTGGAGAGGTGGTGGAGAGGTGGTGGAGAGATGGTGGAGAGGTGGCGGAGAGGTGGTGGAGAGATGGTGGAGAGATGGTGGAGAGATGATGGAGAGGTGGTGGAGAGATGGTGGAGAGATGGTGGAGAGATGGTGGAGAGGTAGTGGAGAGATGGTGGAGAGGTGGTGGAGAGGTGGTGGACAGATGGTGGAGAGATGGTGGAGAGGTGGTGGAGAGATGGTGGAGAGATGGTGGAGAGATGGTGGAGAGATGGTGGAGAGGTGGTGGAGAGATGGTGGAGAGGTGGTGGAGAGATGGTGGAGAGGTGGTGGAGAGATGGTGGAGAGGTGGTGGAGAGATGGTGGAGAGGTGGTGGAGAGGTGGTGGAGAGGTGGTGGAGAGGTGGTGGAGAGGTGGTGGAGAGATGGTGGAGAGGTGGTGGAGAGGTGGTGGAGAGATGGTGGAGAGGTGGTGGAGAGGTGGTGGAGAGATGGTGGAGAGGTGGTGGAGAGGTGGTGGAGAGGTGGTGGAGAGATGGTGGAGAGGTGGTGGAGAGATGGTGGAGAGATGGTGGAGAGGTGGTGGAGAGGTGGTGGAGAGGTGGTGGAGAGGTGGTGGAGAGATGGTGGAGAGGTGGTGGAGAGATGGTGGAGAGGTGGTGGAGAGGTGGTGGAGAGGTGGTGGAGAGATGGTGGAGAGGTGGCGGAGAGGTGGTGGAGAGATGGTGGAGAGATGGTGGAGAGATGATGGAGAGGTGGTGGAGAGATGGTGGAGAGATGGTGGAGAGATGGTGGAGAGGTAGTGGAGAGATGGTGGAGAGGTGGTGGAGAGGTGGTGGACAGATGGTGGAGAGATGGTGGAGAGGTGGTGGAGAGATGGTGGAGAGATGGTGGAGAGATGGTGGAGAGATGGTGGAGAGGTGGTGGAGAGATGGTGGAGAGGTGGTGGAGAGATGGTGGAGAGGTGGTGGAGAGATGGTGGAGAGGTGGTGGAGAGATGGTGGAGAGGTGGTGGAGAGGTGGTGGAGAGGTGGTGGAGAGGTGGTGGAGAGGTGGTGGAGAGATGGTGGAGAGGTGGTGGAGAGGTGGTGGAGAGATGGTGGAGAGATGGTGGAGAGGTGGTGGAGAGGTGGTGGAGAGGTGGTGGAGAGGTGGTGGAGAGGTGGTGGAGAGATGGTGGAGAGATGGTGGAGAGGTGGTGGAGAGATGGTGGAGAGATGGTGGAGAGATGGTGGAGAGATGGTGGAGAGATGGTGGAGAGATGGTGGAGAGATGGTGGAGAGATGGTGGAGAGGTGGTGGAGAGATGGTGGAGAGGTGGTGGAGAGATGGTGGAGAGATGGTGGAGAGGTGGTGGAGAGATGGTGGAGAGATGGTGGAGAGATGGTGGAGAGATGGTGGAGAGATGGTGGAGAGGTGGTGGAGAGATGGTGGAGAGGTGGTGGAGAGATGGTGGAGAGGTGGTGGAGAGATGGTGGAGAGATGGTGGAGAGATGGTGGAGAGGTGGTGGAGAGGTGGTGGAGAGGTGGTGGAGAGGTGGTGGAGAGGTGGTGGAGAGGTGGTGGAGAGATGGTGGAGAGGTGGTGGAGAGATGGTGGAGAGATGGTGGAGAGATGGTGGAGAGATGGTGGAGAGATGGTGGAGAGATGGTGGAGAGATGGTGGAGAGATGGTGGAGAGGTGGTGGAGAGATGGTGGAGAGGTGGTGGAGAGATGGTGGAGAGATGGTGGAGAGGTGGTGGAGAGATGGTGGAGAGATGGTGGAGAGATGGTGGAGAGATGGTGGAGAGATGGTGGAGAGGTGGTGGAGAGATGGTGGAGAGGTGGTGGAGAGATGGTGGAGAGGTGGTGGAGAGATGGTGGAGAGATGGTGGATAGGTGGTGGAGAGATGGTGGAGAGATGGTGGAGAGGTGGTGGAGAGATGGTGGAGAGGTGGTGGAGAGGTGGTGGAGAGATGGTGGAGAGATGGTGGAGAGTGGTGGAGAGATGGTGGAGAGATGGTGGAGAGATGATGGAGAGGTGGTGGAGAGATGATGGAGAGATGGTGGAGAGGTGGTGGAGAGATGGTGGAGAGATGGTGGAGAGGTGGTGGAGAGATGGTGGAGAGATGGTGGAGAGATGATGGAGAGATGGTGGAGAGGTGGTGGAGAGATGGTGGAGAGGTGGTGGAGAGGTGGTGGAGAGATGGTGGAGAGATGGTGGAGAGATGGTGGAGAGATGGTGGAGAGATGGTGGAGAGATGGTGGAGAGATGGTGGAGAGGTGGTGGAGAGGTGGTGGAGAGGTGGTGGAGAGGTGGTGGAGAGATGGTGGAGAGGTGGTGGAGAGGTGGTGGAGAGATGGTGGAGAGATGGTGGAGAGGTGGTGGAGAGGTGGTGGAGAGGTGGTGGAGAGGTGGTGGAGAGATGGTGGAGAGGTGGTGGAGAGATGGTGGAGAGATGGTGGAGAGATGGTGGAGAGGTGGTGGAGAGGTGGTGGAGAGATGGTGGAGAGATGGTGGAGAGGTGGTGGAGAGATGGTGGAGAGATGGTGGAGAGGTGGTGGAGAGATGATGGAGAGGTGGTGGAGAGATGATGGAGAGATGGTGGAGAGGTGGTGGAGAGATGGTGGAGAGATGGTGGAGAGGTGGTGGAGAGATGGTGGAGAGATGGTGGAGAGATGATGGAGAGATGGTGGAGAGGTGGTGGAGAGATGGTGGAGAGGTGGTGGAGAGGTGGTGGAGAGATGGTGGAGAGATGGTGGAGAGATGGTGGAGAGATGGTGGAGAGATGGTGGAGAGATGGTGGAGAGATGGTGGAGAGGTGGTGGAGAGATGGTGGAGAGATGGTGGAGAGGTGGTGGAGAGGTGGTGGAGAGATGGTGGAGAGGTGGTGGAGAGATGGTGGAGAGATGGTGGAGAGGTGGTGGAGAGATGGTGGAGAGATGGTGGAGAGGTGGTGGATAGATGGTGGAGAGATGATGGAGAGATGGTGGAGAGATGGTGGAGACCGACCTCCGAGTGAGCTTTGCTGCGCAGCGCCTCGTAGTAGGGCGAGCTCTCCGCTAGCTGTCTGCTTGGGGCGCACAGGTAGTAGATGTGTCCACCCTCACCACCACCAACTCCACCCTCACCACCTCCACCCTCACCTCCACCCTCACCTCCACCCTCACCACCACGGTGAGCAGCCTGGGACCTGGCAAGCAACTCGGTGATGGTGGTGAAGGTTCCGGGTGGCAGGGCAGACGACTCAAAGCGTAGCACCCCACCAATCAGCTCCTGTGGGGGGGTGGTGGGTGGTAAGGGGGTTAGTGGGGGGTAGTGGGGGGGTGGTGGTGAGGGTGAGGGTGGTGGTGGTGGTGGTGGTGAGGGTGGTGATGGTGATGGTGGTGATGGTGGTGATGGTGATGGTAGTGGGTGATGGTGGTGAAGGTTCCGGGTGGCAGGGCAGACGACTCAAAGCGTAGCACCCCACCAATCAGCTCCTGTGGGAGGGGGTGGGGGGTGGTGGTGAGGGTTAGTGGGTGGGTGAGTGGGTGGGTGAGTGGGTGGGTGGGTGAGTGGGTGGGTGAGTGTGTGAGTGGGTGGGTGAGTGGGTGGGTGGGTGAGTGTGTGAGTGGGTGGGTGAGTGTGTGAGTGGGTGGGTGAGTGGGTGGGTGGGTGAGTGTGTGAGTGGGTGGGTGAGTGTGTGAGTGGGTGGGTGAGTGGGTGGGTGGGTGAGTGTGTGAGTGGGTGGGTGAGTGGGTGGGTGGGTGGGTGGGTGAGTGGGTGGGTGGGTGAGTGTGTGAGTGGGTGGGTGGGTGAGTGTGTGAGTGGGTGGGTGAGTGGGTGGGTGTGGGTGAGTGTGTGAGTGGGTGGGTGAGTGGGTGGGTGGGTGGCGTGAGTGTGTGAGTGGGTGGGTGGGTGGGGTGAGTGGGTGGGTGGGTGAGTGGGTGAGTGGGTGGGTGGGTGAGTGGGTGAGTGGGTGGGTGGGTGAGTGTGTGAGTGGGTGGGTGAGTGGGTGGGTGGGTGAGTGGGTGGGTGAGTGGGTGGGTGAGTGGGTGGGTGAGTGAGTGATTGAGTGATTGAGTGAGTGAGTGGGTGAGTGAGTGAGTGGGTGAGTGAGTGAGTGAGTGTGTAGTTGAGTGAGTGGGTGAGTGAGTGAGTGTGTAGTTGAGTGAGTGGGTGAGTGAGTGAGTGGGTGAGTGTGTAGCTGAGTGAGTGAGTGACTGAGTGAGTGACTGAGTGAGTGACCGAGTGACTGAGTGGGTGAGTGAGTGGGTGACTGAGTGAGTGGGTGAGTGTGTGGGCGATTGAGTGGGTGAGTGAGTGAGTGTGTGAGTGAGTGAGTGAGTGGGTGAGTGAGTGAGTGAGTGGGTGAGTGGGTGTATGAGTGAGTGAGTGGGTGGGTGGGTGGGTGAGTGAGTGAGTGGGTGGGCGATTGAGTGGGTGAGTGAGTGAGTGTGTGAGTGAGTGAGTGAGTGGGTGAGTGAGTGAGTGAGTGGGTGAGTGTGTAGCTGAGTGATTGAGTGAGTGAGTGAGTGGGTGTGTGGGTGAGTGGGTGGGTGGGTGAGTGTGTGAGTGGGTGAGTGAGTGAGTGAGTGAGTGGGTGAGTGTGTAGCTGAGTGAGTGAGTGGGTGAGTGGGTGAGTGGGTGAGTGAGTGAGTGGGTGAGTGAGTGAGTGAGTGAGTGGGTGGGTGAGTGAGTGAGTGGGTGGGTGGGTGGGTGAGTGGGTGGGTGAGTGGGTGGGTGTGTGAGTGGGTGAGTGAGTGAGTGAATGAGTGAGTGTGTGAGTGGGTGAGTGGGTGGGTGAGTGAGTGATTGAGTGATTGAGTGAGTGAGTGGGTGAGTGAGTGAGTGGGTGAGTGAGTGAGTGAGTGTGTAGTTGAGTGAGTGGGTGAGTGAGTGAGTGTGTAGTTGAGTGAGTGGGTGAGTGAGTGAGTGGGTGAGTGTGTAGCTGAGTGAGTGAGTGACTGAGTGAGTGACTGAGTGAGTGACCGAGTGACTGAGTGGGTGAGTGAGTGGGTGACTGAGTGAGTGGGTGAGTGTGTGGGCGATTGAGTGGGTGAGTGAGTGAGTGTGTGAGTGGGTGAGTGAGTGGGTGAGTGAGTGGTGAGTGAGTGAGTGATTGAGTGAGTGAGTGGGTGAGTGAGTGAGTGAATGGGTGGGTGAGTGAGTGAGTGTGTAGTTGAGTGAGTGGGTGAGTGAGTGGGTGAGTGAGTGAGTGGGTGGGTGAGTGAGTGGGTGAGTGTGTAGCTGAGTGAGTGAGTGGGTGAGTGAGTGAGTGGGTGAGTGAGTGAGTGGGTGAGTGGGTGAGTGAGTGAGTGGGTGAGTGAGTGAGTGAGTGAGTGGGTGGGTGGGTGGGTGAGTGTGTGAGTGGGTGGGTGGGTGAGTGGGTGAGTGTGTGAGTGGGTGGGTGAGTGTGTGAGTGGGTGGGTGAGTGGGTGGGTGGGTGGGTGAGTGGGTGGGTGGGTGAGTGGGTGGGTGAGTGTGTGAGTGGGTGGGTGAGTGTGTGAGTGGGTGGGTGGGTGAGTGGGTGGGTGGGTGGGTGAGTGGGTGGGTGAGTGTGTGAGTGGGTGGGTGAGTGTGTGAGTGGGTGGGTGGGTGAGTGGGTGGGTGAGTGTGTGAGTGGGTGGGTGAGTGGGTGGGTGGGTGAGTGTGTGAGTGGGTGGGTGAGTGTGTGAGTGGGTGGGTGAGTGGGTGGGTGGGTGAGTGTGTGAGTGGGTGGGTGAGTGGGTGGGTGGGTGGGTGGGTGAGTGGGTGGGTGGGTGAGTGTGTGAGTGGGTGGGTGGGTGAGTGTGTGAGTGGGTGGGTGAGTGGGTGGGTGGGTGGGTGAGTGTGTGAGTGGGTGGGTGAGTGGGTGGGTGGGTGGGTGAGTGGGTGGGTGGGTGGGTGGGTGAGTGTGTGAGTGGGTGGGTGAGTGGGTGGGTGGGTGAGTGGGTGGGTGAGTGGGTGGGTGAGTGGGTGGGTGAGTGGGTGGGTGAGTGGGTGGGTGAGTGGGTGGGTGAGTGGGTGGGTGAGTGGGTGGGTGGGTGAGTGTGTGAGTGGGTGGGTGAGTGGGTGGGTGGGTGGGTGAGTGGGTGGGTGGGTGGGTGAGTGGGTGGGTGGGTGGGTGAGTGTGTGAGTGGGTGGGTGAGTGGGTGGGTGGGTGAGTGGGTGGGTGAGTGGGTGGGTGAGTGGGTGGGTGAGTGGGTGGGTGGGTGGGTGGGTGAGTGTGTGAGTGGGTGGGTGAGTGTGTGAGTGGGTGGGTGAGTGTGTGAGCGGGTGGGTGAGTGGGTGGGTGGGTGGGTGGGTGAGTGTGTGAGTGGGTGGGTGAGTGGGTGGGTGGGTGAGTGGGTGAGTGGGTGGGTGGGTGAGTGGGTGAGTGGGTGGGTGGGTGAGTGTGTGAGTGGGTGGGTGAGTGGGTGGGTGGGTGAGTGGGTGGGTGAGTGGGTGGGTGAGTGGGTGGGTGAGTGAGTGATTGAGTGATTGAGTGAGTGAGTGGGTGAGTGAGTGAGTGGGTGAGTGAGTGAGTGAGTGTGTAGTTGAGTGAGTGGGTGAGTGAGTGAGTGTGTAGTTGAGTGAGTGGGTGAGTGAGTGAGTGGGTGAGTGTGTAGCTGAGTGAGTGAGTGACTGAGTGAGTGACTGAGTGAGTGACCGAGTGACTGAGTGGGTGAGTGAGTGGGTGACTGAGTGAGTGGGTGAGTGTGTGGGCGATTGAGTGGGTGAGTGAGTGAGTGTGTGAGTGAGTGAGTGAGTGGGTGAGTGAGTGAGTGAGTGGGTGAGTGGGTGTATGAGTGAGTGAGTGGGTGGGTGGGTGGGTGAGTGAGTGAGTGGGTGGGCGATTGAGTGGGTGAGTGAGTGAGTGTGTGAGTGAGTGAGTGAGTGGGTGAGTGAGTGAGTGAGTGGGTGAGTGTGTAGCTGAGTGATTGAGTGAGTGAGTGAGTGGGTGTGTGGGTGAGTGGGTGGGTGGGTGAGTGTGTGAGTGGGTGAGTGAGTGAGTGAGTGAGTGGGTGAGTGTGTAGCTGAGTGAGTGAGTGGGTGAGTGGGTGAGTGGGTGAGTGAGTGAGTGGGTGAGTGAGTGAGTGAGTGGGTGGGTGAGTGAGTGAGTGGGTGGGTGGGTGGGTGAGTGGGTGTGTGAGTGGGTGAGTGAGTGGGTGGGTGAGTGAGTGAGTGGGTGGGTGGGTGGGTGAGTGAATGAGTGAGTGTGTGAGTGGGTGAGTGGGTGGGTGAGTGAGTGATTGAGTGATTGAGTGAGTGAGTGGGTGAGTGAGTGAGTGGGTGAGTGAGTGAGTGAGTGTGTAGTTGAGTGAGTGGGTGAGTGAGTGAGTGTGTAGTTGAGTGAGTGGGTGAGTGAGTGAGTGGGTGAGTGTGTAGCTGAGTGAGTGAGTGACTGAGTGAGTGACTGAGTGAGTGACCGAGTGACTGAGTGGGTGAGTGAGTGGGTGACTGAGTGAGTGGGTGAGTGTGTGGGCGATTGAGTGGGTGAGTGAGTGAGTGTGTGAGTGAGTGAGTGAGTGGGTGAGTGAGTGAGTGAGTGGGTGAGTGTGTAGCTGAGTGATTGAGTGAGTGAGTGAGTGGGTGTGTGGGTGAGTGGGTGGGTGGGTGAGTGTGTGAGTGGGTGAGTGAGTGAGTGAGTGGGTGAGTGTGTAGCTGAGTGAGTGAGTGGGTGAGTGAGTGAGTGGGTGGGTGAGTGGGTGGGTGGGTGAGTGGGTGGGTGGGTGAGTGTGTGAGTGGGTGAGTGGGTGGGTGAGTGGGTGGGTGAGTGGGTGAGTGGGTGGGTGAGTGGGTGGGTGGGTGAGTGGGTGAGTGGGTGGGTGAGTGGGTGGGTGGGTGAGTGAGTGAGTGGGTGAGTGGGTGGGTGGGTGGGTGGGTGAGTGGGTGGGTGAGTGGGTGAGTGGGTGGGTGAGTGAGTGAGTGAGTGGGTGAGTGGGTGGGTGAGTGGGTGAGTGGGTGAGTGGGTGAGTGGGTGAGTGGGTGGGTGGGTGAGTGAGTGGGTGAGTGAGTGAGTGATTGAGTGATTGAGTGAGTGTGTAGCTGAGTGAGTGAGTGAGTGGGTGAGTGTGTAGCTGAGTGGGTGAGTGGGTGAGTGAGTGGGTGAGTGAGTGAGTGGGTGAGTGAGTGAGTGGGTGAGTGAGTGAGTGAATGAGTGGGTGTGTAGCTGAGTGAGTGAGTGGGTGAGTGTGTAGCTGAGTGAGTGAGTGGGTGAGTGAGTGAGTGGGTGAGTGAGTGAGTGTGTAGCTGAGTGAGTGAGTGAGTGGGTGAGTGAGTGAGTGAGTGAGTGGGTGAGTGTGTAGCTGAGTGAGTGAGTGGGTGAGTGAGTGTGTAGCTGAGTGAGTGGGTGAGTGACTGAGTGAGTGTGTGAGTGACCTTGACGTGTGAGTCTGTGGCTGTGATGAGGCCTTCACGCAGGAAGATCCCAAAGTTTGCGTAGAAGTCGTCGTAGGACTCTGGGTCGCGGCGCACTCGCTCAGCAAGATGGCGGAGGTAGCGGCCTTCTAGCACAGAGCCCACTCTCCTGTAGCACACACACAGTGACACACACACAGTGACACACACAGTGACACACACAGTGACACACACACACAGTGACACACACACACAGTGACACACACACAGTGACACACACAGTGACACACACACACACAGACAGTGACACACACACAGTGACACACACACACAGACAGTGACACACACACAGACAGTGACACACACACAGTGACACACACACACACAGACACACACACAGACACACACACACACACACAGACACACACACACACAGACACACACAGTGACACACAGTGACACACACACAGACACACACAGTGACACACAGTGACACACACAGACACACACACACAGTGACACACACACACACACAGTGACACACA
>NC_136343.1:5410333-5430333 GCF_964198595.1 Lampetra fluviatilis | reverse complement strand
GTGTGTCTGTGTGTGTGTGTCTGTGTGTGTGTCTGTGTATGTCTGTGTGTGTGTGTGTGTCTTTGTGTGTGTGTCTGTGTGTGTGTGTCTGTGTGTGTGTGTGTGTCTGTGTGTCACTGTGTGTCTGTGTGTGTGTCTGTCTCTCTCTGTGTATCTGTGTGTGTGTCTGTGTGTGTCTGTGTGTGTGTCTGTATGTGTCTGTGTGTGTCTGTGTGTGTGTCTGTGTGTGTGTGTGTGTGTCTGTGTGTGTCTGTGTGTGTGTATCTGTCTGTGAGTGTGTCTGTGTGTGTCTCTCTGTGTCTGTGTGTGTGTCTGTGTGTGTCTGTGTGTGTGTGTGTGTCTCTGTGTCTGTGTGTGTGTCTGTGTGTGTCTGTGTGTGTGGTCTGTGTGTGTCTGTGTGTGTGTCTGTATGTGTCTGTGTGTGTCTGTGTGTGTGTGTGTCTGTGTGTGTGTGTGTCTGTGTGTGTGTGTGTCTGTGTGTGTGTATCTGTCTGTGTGTGTGTGTGTCTGTGTGTGTGTGTCTGTGTGTGTGTGTGTCTGTGTGTGTGTGTGTCTGTGTGTGTGTGTGTCTGTGTGTGTGTGTGTCTGTGTGTGTGTGTCTGTGTGTGTGTATCTGTCTGTGTGTGTGTGTCTGTGTGGGTGTCTGTGTGTGTGTGTGTCTGTGTGTGTCTGTCTGTGTGTGTGTGTCTGTGTGTCTGTGTGTGTCTGTGTGTGTGTCTGTGTGTGTGTGTGTCTGTGTGTGTGTGTGTGTCTGTGTGTGTGTGTGTGTGTCTGTGTGTGTGTGTCTGTGTGTGTGTGTCTGTGTGTGTGTGTGTGTCTGTGTGTGTGTGTCTGTGTGTGTGTGTGTCTGTGTGTGTGTGTCTGTGTGTGTGTGTGTCTGTGTGTGTGTGTGTGTCTGTGTGTGTGTGTCTGTGTGTGTGTGTGTGTCTGTGTGTGTGTGTCTGTGAGTGTGTGTCTGTGTGTGTGTGTGTGTATCTGTGTGTGTGTCTGTGTGTGTGTGTGTCTGTGTGTGTGTGTCTGTGAGTGTGTGTCTGTGTGTGTGTGTGTGTATCTGTGTGTGTGTCTGTGTGTGTGTGTGTCTGTGTGTGTGTGTCTGTGAGTGTGTGTCTGTGTGTGTGTGTGTGTATCTGTGTGTGTGTCTGTGTGTGTGTGTGTCTGTGTGTGTGTGTCTGTGAGTGTGTGTCTGTGTGTGTGTGTATCTGTCTGTGTGTGTGTGTCTGTGTCTGTGTGTGTGTGTCTGTGTGTGTGTGTCTGTGTGTGTGTCTCTCTGTGTCTCTGTGTGTGTCTCTCTCTGTGTCTCTCTGTGTCTCTGTGTGTCTCTCTGTGTGTCTCTGTGTCCCTCTGTCTCTCTCTCTGTGTGTCTCTGTGCGTCTCTCTCTGTGTGTCTCTGTCTCTGTGTGTCTCTGTGTGTCTCTGTGTCTGTGTGTCTCTGTGTTTTTCTGTGTGTCTCTGTGTGTCTCTGTGTGTCTCTGTGTGTCTCTCTGTGTCTCTGTGTGTCTCTCTGTGTCTCTGTGTGTCTCTCTGTGTGTCTCTCTGTGTCTCTGTGTGTCTCTCTGTGTGTCTCTGTGTCCTCTGTCTGTGTCTCTCTGTCTCTGTGTGTCTCTGTGTGTCTCTGTGTCTCTCTGCTCTGTGTGTCTCTGTGTGTCTCTCTGTGTGTCTGTGTGTCTCTGTGTGTCTCTGTGTCTCTCTCTGTGTGTCTCTGTGTGTCTCTGTGTGTCTCTGTGTGTCTCTCTGTGTGTCTGTGTCTCTCTGTGTGTCTCTGTGTCCCTCTGTCTCTCTTCTCTGTGTTGTCTCTGTGCGTCTCTCTCTGTGTCTCTCTGTCTCTGTGTGTCTCTGTGTGTTTCTCTGTGTCTCTGTGTGTGTCTCTGTGTCTCTATGTGTGTCTATGTGTCTCTCTCTGTGCCTGTGTGTCTGTGTGTGTGTGTCTGTGTGTGTGGTGTCTGTGTGTGTGTGTCTGTGCGTGTGTGTGTCTGTGTGTGTGTCTGTGTGTGTTGTCTGTGTGTGTGTGTCTGTGTGTGTGTCTGTGTATGTCTGTGTGTGTGTGTGTGTCTTTGTGTGTGTGTCTGTGTGTGTGTGGTCTGTGTGTGTGTGTGTGTCTGTGTGTCACTGTGTGTCTGTGTGTGTGTCTGTCTCTCTCTGTGTATCTGTGTGTGTGTCTGTGTGTGTCTGTGTGTGTGTCTGTATGTGTCTGTGTGTGTCTGTTGTGTGTGTCTGTGTGTGTGTGTGTGGTGTGTGTCTGTGTGTGTCTGTGTGTGTGTATCTGTCTGTGAGTGTGTCTGTGTGTGTCTCTCTGTGTCTGTGTGTGTGTCTGTGTGTGTCTGTGTGTGTGTGTGTGTCTCTGTGTCTGTGTGTGTGTCTGTGTGTGTCTGTGTGTGTGTCTGTGTGTGTCTGTGTGTGTGTCTGTATGTGTCTGTGTGTGTCTGTTGTGTGTGTGTGTCTGTGTGTGTGTGTGTCTGTGTGTGTGTGTGTCTGTGTGTGTGTATCTGTCTGTGTGTGTGTGTGTCTGTGTGTGTGTGTCTGTGTGTGTGTGTCTGTGTGTGTGTGTGTCTGTGTGTGTGTGTGTCTGTGTGTGTGTGTGTCTGTGTGTGTGTGTCTGTGTGTGTGTATCTGTCTGTGTGTGTGTGTCTGTGTGGGTGTGTCTGTGTGTGTGTGTGTCTGTGTGTGTCTGTCTGTGTTTGTGTGTCTGTGTGTCTGTGTGTGTCTGTGTGTGTGTCTGTGTGTGTGTGTGTCTGTGTGTGTGTGTGTGTGTCTGTGTGTGTGTGTGTGTGTGTCTGTGTGTGTGTGTCTGTGTGTGTGTGTCTGTGTGTGTGTGTGTCTGTGAGTGTGTCTGGTGTGTGTGTGTCTGTGTGTGTGTCTGTGTGTGTGTGTCTGTGTGTGTGTCTGTGTGTGTGTGTGTCTGTGTGTGTGTGTGTCTGTGAGTGTGTGCGACCCACAGCAAGAGGAGTGTATAAAACTGCGCGGATGTCCAGTGGCGAGTCTGTGCGATAGTGCAGCGTGAAGCGTGGCGACGATGTCGCTGCTGCTGCTGATGACGATGTTGTTGATGTTGTTGATGTTGTTGATGATGTTGTTGACGTTGTTCCGTGCGTCAGGAAGCTGAAGAGGGCGGCGTGGTCACTCTGGGACACGGCGCTGGCAGGCAGATCCCACAGCGCCTGGGGGGGGTGGGGGGGTGATGGTGATGGTGGGGTGAGGGGGGGTGTGGGGGGGGGGGTGGTGGGGGGGTGAGGGGGGGGGTGGAGGGGGGGGTGGTGGGGGGGGGTGGGGGGGGGGTGAGGGTGAGGGTGGTGGGGGGTGAGGGGGGGGTGTGGGGGGGGGGTGGTGGGGGGTGAGGGGGGGGGTGGAGGGGGGAGGTGGTGGGGGGGGGTGGTGGGGGGGGTGAGGGTGAGGGTGGGGGGGGGTGGTGGGGGGTGAGGGGGGTGTGGGGGGGGGGGGGTGGTGGGGGGGTGAGGGGGGGGGTGGAGGGGGGGGTGGTGGGGGGGGGTGGGGGGGGGGTGAGGAGGTGAGGGTGGTGGGGGGGGTGAGGGGGGGTGTGGGGGGGGGTGGTGGGGGGTGAGGGGGGGGTGGAGGGGGAGGTGGTGGGGGGGGGGTGGTGGGGGGTGAGGGTGAGGGTGGGGGGGGGTGGGTGGGGGGTGAGGGGGGGGTCTGGGGGGGGTGGTGGGGGTGGTGGTGGGGTGGTGATGATGACGATGGTGATGGTGTTGATGATGGTGTTGATGATGGTGGTGATGATGGTGATGTTTATGATGGTGATAGTGACGATGATGATGGTGGCGGCGATGACGATGATGACGATGACGATGATGATAGTGGTTGATGATGGTGGTGTTGATGATGATGATGGTGTTGATGATGGTGATGATGATGGTGATGATGGTGGTGATGACGATGATGACGATGGTGATGTTTATGATGGTGATGATGATGATGGTGGCGGCGATGATGATGATGACGATGATGACGATGATGATGATGACGATGATGACGACGATGATGATGACGATGGATGATGGTGATGATGGTGGTGATGATGATAGTGATGATGGTGTTGATGGTGATGATGGGGCAATGATGTTGATGATGATAGTGATGATGGTGGTGATGGTGATGATGGTGATGATGGGGTGATGTTAATGATGGTGATGATGATGTTACCGGCAGGGTGTTGATGCGAGTGCCGTTCAGGAAGAGTGGAGTCCTCATGAAGTTTGTGTACTTCGTGAGGATGGCTGCAGAGAGCGCAGAGATCACCAATCACTCTCTCTCAACTCTGTGTGTGTTGTCCGTCTGTGTGTGTGTGTCTGTGTGTGTGTGTGTCTGTGTGTTGTGTGTTGGTGTCTGTGTGGGTCTGTGTGTGTGTGTCTGTGTGTGTGTGTGTGTGTGTCTGTGTGTGTGTCTGTGTGTGTGTGTCTGTGTGTGTGTGTCTGTGTGTGTGTCTGTGTGTGTGTCTGTGTGTGTCTGTGGGTGGAGTGCTCATGAAGTTTGTGTACTTCGTGAGGATGGCTGCAGAGAGCGCAGAGATCACCAATCACTCTCTCTCAACTCTGTGTGTGTGTCTCTGTGTGTGTGTGTCTGTGTGTGTGTGTGTCTGTGCGTGTGTCTGTGTGTGTCTCTGTGTCTGTGTGTGTGTGTCTCTGTGTCTGTGTGTGTGTGTCTGTGCGTGTGTCTGTGTGTGTGTGTGTCTGTGTGGTGTGTGTCTCTGTGTGTGTGTGTGTCTGTGTGTGTGTCTGTGTGTGTGTCTGTGTGTGTGTCTGTGTGTGTGTGTGTGTGTCTGTGTGTGTGTGTGTCTGTGTGTGTCTGTGTCTGTGTGTGTGTGTGTCTGTGTGTGTCTCTGTGTCTGTGTGTGTGTGTCTGTGTGTGTGTCTGTGTGTGTCTCTGTGTGTCGTGTGTTGGAGTCCTCATGAAGTTTGTGTACTTCGTGAGGATGGCTGCAGAGAGCGCAGAGATCACCAATCACTCTCACTCAACTCTGTGTGTGTGTCTGTGTCTGTGTGTGTGTCTGTGTGTGTGTCTGTGTGGGGTGTGTCTGTGTGTGTGTCTGTGTCTCTGTGTGTGTGTGTGTCTGTGTGTCTCTGTGTGTGTGTGTGTGTCTGTGTGTGTGTGTCTGTGTGTGTGTGTCTGTGTGTGTGTCCTGTGTGTGTGTGTGTGTGTCTGTGTGTGTCTGTGTGTGTGTGTGTCCTGTGTGTGTGTGTGTCTGTGTGTCTGTGTCTGTGTGTGTGTGTCTGTGTGTGTGTGTCTGTGTGTGTGTGTCTGTGTGTGTGTCTGTGTGTGTGTGTCTGTGTGTGTCTCTGTGTCTGTGTGTGCCTGTGTGTGTCTGTGTGTGTGTCTGTGTGTGTCTCTGTGTGTGTGTGTCTGTGCGTGTGTCTGTGTGTGTCTCTGTGTCTGTGTGTGTGTGTGTGTGTCTGTGTGTGTGTGTGTCTGTGCGTGTGTCTGTGTGTGTCTCTGTGTCTGTGTGTGTGTGTGTCTGTGTGTGTCTGTGTGTGTGTCTCTGTGTCTGTGTGTGTGTGTGTGTCTGTGTGTGTGTGTCTGTGTGTGTGTCTGTGTGTGTGTGTGTGGAGTCCTCATGAAGTTTGTGTACTTCGTGAGGATGGCTGCAGAGAGCGCAGAGATCACCAATCACTCTCTCTTAACTCTGTGTGTGTGTGTGTGTCTGTGTGTGTGTGTCTGTGTGTGTGTGTGTCTGTGTGTGTGTGTCTGTGTGTGTGTGTTTGTCTGTGTGTGTGTCTGTTTGTGTGTGTCTGTGTGTGTCTGTGTCGTGTCCTGTGTGTGTGTCTGTGTGTGTCTGTGTGTGTGTGTCACTGTCTGTGGGTCTCTGTGTGTGTGTCACTGTGTGTGTGGTGTGTCTGTGTGTCTCTGTGTCTGTGTGTGTGTCTGTGTGTGTGTGTCTGTGTCTGTGTGTGTCTCTGTGTCTGTGTGTGTCTGTGTGTGTGTCTCTGTGTGTGTGTCTGTGTGTCACTGTGTGTGTCTCTGTGTGTGTGTCACTGTGTGTGTGTGTGTCTGTGTGTGTGTGTCTGTGTGTGTGTGTGTGTGTGTCTGTGTGTGTGTGTGTCTGTGTGTGTGTCTCTGTGTGTGTGTCTGTGTGTGTCTGTGTGTCTCTGTGTGTGTGTGTGTGTCTGTGTGTGTGTGTCTGTGTGTGTGTGTCTGTGTGTGTGTGTCTGTGTGTGTGTCTGTGTGTGTGTGTCTGTGTGTGTCTGTGTGTGTCTGTGTGTGTCTCTGTGTCTGTGTGTGTCTGTGTGTGTGTGTCACTGTGTGGTGTCTCTGTGTGTGTGTCACTGTGTGTGTGTGTGTCTGTGTGTCTCTGTGTCTGTGTGTGTGTCTGTGTGTGTGTGTCTGTGGTCTGTGGTGTGTCTCTGTGTCTGTGTGTGTCTGTGGTGTGTCTCGTGTGTGTGTCGTGTGTGTCTCGTGTGTGTGTCAGTGTGTCTCTGTGTGTGGTGTGTGTGGTACTTTGTGCTCTGTGTGTGTCTGTGTGCTGTCTTTTTGTGTGTCACTGTGTGTGTGTGTGTCTGTGTGTGTGTGTCTGTGTGTCGTGTGTGTCTGTGTGTGTGTCTGTGTGTGTGTCTCTGTGTGTGTGTCTGTGTGTGTCTGTGTGTCTCTGTGTGGGTGTGTGTCTGTGTGTGTGTCTGTGTGTCCTGTGTGTGTGTGTCTGTGTGTGTGTGTCTGTGTGTGTGTGTGTCTGTGTGTCTGTGTGTGTGGTCTGTGTCTGTGTGTGTGTGTCTGTGTGTGTGTCTGTGTGTGTGTGTCTCTGTGTGTGTGTCTGTGTGTGTGTGTCACTGTGTGTCTCTGTGTGTCGTGTGTGTCTGTGTGTGTGTGTGTGTCTGTGTTTGTGTGTGTCTGTGTGTGTCTCTGTGTGTGTCTCTGTGTCTGTGTGTGTGTCTGTGTGTGTCTCTGTGTGTGTGTCACTGTGTGTGTGTCACTGTGTGTGTGTCTGTGTGTGTGTCACTGTGTGTCTGTGTGTCACTGTGTGTGTGTCACTGTGTGTGTGTCACTGTGTGTGTGTCTCTGTGTGTGTCTGTGTGTCACTGTGGTCTGTGTGTCACTGTGTGTCTGTGTGTGTGTCTCTGTGTGTGTGTCACTGTGTGTGTGTCTGTGTGTGTGTCCTGTGTGTGTGTGTCTGTGTGTGTGTCTGTGTGTGTCTGTGTGTCACTGTGTGTGTGTCTCTGTGTGTGTCACTGTGTGTGTCTCTGTGTGTCTGTCTGTCACTGTGTGTGTCTGTGTGTCACTGGGTGTGTCTCTGTGTGTGTCTCTGTGTGTCTGTCTGTCACTGGTGTGTGTCTGTGTGTCACTGTGTGTGTGTCACTGTGTGTGTGTCACTGTGTGTGTTGTCACTGTGTGTGTGTCATTCTGTTGTGTGTCTCTGTGTGTGTGTCACTGTGTGTGTGTCACTGTGTGTGTGTCACTGTGTGTGTGTCACTGTGTGTGTGTCACTGTGTGTTGTGTCACTGTGTTGTGTCTCTGTGTTGTGTGTCACTGTCACTGTGTGTGTGTCACTGTGTGTGTCACTGTGTGTGTGTCACTGTGTGTGTCTGTGTGTCACTGTGTGTGTCTCTGTGTGTGTGTCACTGTGTGTGTGTCACTGTGTGTGTGTCACTGTGTGTGTCACTGTGTGTGTGTGTCACTGTGTGTGTCACTGTGTGTGTGTCACTGTGTGTGTCACTGTGTGTGTGTGTCACTGTGTGTGTCTGTGTGTCACTGTGTGTGTCTCTGTGTGTGTGTCACTGTGTGTGTGTCTCTGTGTGTCTGTCTGTCACTGTGTGTGTCTCTGTGTGTCACTGTGTGTGTCTGTGTGTGTCACTGTGTGTGTGTCACTGTGTGTGTGTCACTGTGTGTGTGTCTGTGTGTCACTGTGTGTCTGTGTGTGTGTGTCTGTGTGTGTGTCACTGTGTGTGTGTCACTGTGTGTGTGTCACTGTGTGTCTGTCTGTCACTGTGTGTGCCTGTGTGCGTCTGTGTGTCACTGTGTGTGTGTCTGTGTGTCACTGTGTGTGTGTCACTGTGTGTGTGTCACTGTGTGTGTGTCACTGTATGTGTGTCTGTGTGTGTGTCTGTGTGTGTGTCACTGTGTGTGTGTCACTGTGTGTGTGTCACTGTGTGTCTGTCTGTCACTGTGTGTGTCTGTGTGCGTCTGTGTGTCACTGTGTGTGTGTCTGTGTGTCACTGTGTGTGTGTCACTGTGTGTGTGTCACTGTGTGTGTGTCACTGTATGTGTGTCTGTGTGTGTGTGTCTGTGTGTGTGTCACTGTGTGTGTGTCACTGTGTGTGTGTCACTGTGTGTGTGTCTGTGTGTCACTGTGTGTGTGTCACTGTGTGTGTGTCACTGTGTGTGTGTCACTGTATGTGTGTCTGTGTGTGTGTGTCACTGTGTGTGTGTCACTGTGTGTGTGTCACTGTGTGTGTGTCACTGTGTGTGTGTCACTGTGTGTGTGTCACTGTGTGTGTGTCACTGTGTGTGTGTCACTGTGTGTGTGTGTGTGTGTCACTGTGTGTGTGTCACTGTGTGTGTGTCACTGTGTGTGTGTCACTGTGTGTGTCTGTGTGTGTCTGTGTGTGTGTCACTGTGTGTGTGTGTCACTGTGTGTGTGTCACTGTGTGTGTGTGTGTGTCACTGTGTGTGTGTGTCACTGTGTGTGTGTCACTGTGTGTGTGTCACTGTGTGTGTGTCACTGTGTGTGTGTGTCACTGTGTGTGTGTCACTGTGTGTGTGTCACTGTGTGTGTGTCACTGTGTGTGTGTGTGTGTCACTGTGTGTGTGTCACTGTGTGTGTGTCACTGTGTGTGTCTCTGTGTGTGTCTGTGTGTGTGTCACTGTGTGTGTGTCACTGTGTGTGTGTCACTGTGTGTGTGTCACTGTGTGTGTGTGTGTGTCACTGTGTGTGTGTCTGTGTGTGTGTCACTGTGTGTGTGTCACTGTGTGTGTGTCTGTGTGTGTGTCTGTGTGCGTGGTGTGTGTAGCACATAGACACTGCTGCTGCTACTAACAGCACTTGCCCCTACAGCCCTGCCGGAGGCTACCTGGGGGAGCTTTGTCTGTGTGCGTGGTGTGTGTCTGTGTGTGTGTCTGTGTGTGTGTCTGTGTGCGTGGTGCGTGTAGCACATAGACACTGCTGCTGCTACTAACAGCACTTGCCCCTGCGGCCCTGCCGGAGGCTACCTGGGGGAGCTTTGTCTGTGTGCGTGGTGTGTGTCTGTGTGTGTGTCTGTGTGTGTGTCTGTGTGCGTGGTGCGTGTAGCACATAGACACTGCTGCTGCTGCTGCTAGCAGCACTTGCCCCTGCGGCCCTGCCGGAGGCTACCTGGGGGAGCTTTACCTTTGACTCGCCCCTCGCGCGCGAACTCGCGATGCTCGCCACGGAGTTGAACGTGAACCTCGGTGCCAGGGGCGGTGACCTCACACGGCGCGATGTGGAAGCAGCCGCTCCTACGTAGACACGCGCGGAGAGACACGCGCAGAGAGACACGCGCGGAGATAGAGAGACACGCGCAGAGAGACACGCGCGGAGATAGAGAGACACACGCAGAGAGACACGCGCGGAGATAGAGAGACACACGCAGAGAGACACGCGCGGAGATAGAGAGACACGCGCAGAGAGACACGCGCGGAGATAGAGAGACACACGCAGAGAGACACGCGCAGAGAGACACGCGCGGAGATAGAGAGACACGCGCAGAGAGACACGCGCAGAGAGACACGCGCGGAGATAGAGAGACACGCGCAGAGAGACACGCGCAGAGAGACACGCGCGGAGATAGAGAGACACGCGCAGAGAGACACGCGCAGAGAGACACGCGCAGAGAGACACGCGCGGAGATAGAGAGACACGCGCAGAGAGACACGCGCGGAGATAGAGAGACACACGCAGAGAGACACGCGCGGAGATAGAGAGACACACGCAGAGAGACACGCGCGGAGATAGAGAGACACGCGCAGAGAGACACGCGCGGAGATAGAGAGACACACGCAGAGAGACACGCGCAGAGAGACACGCGCGGAGATAGAGAGACACGCGCAGAGAGACACGCGCGGAGATAGAGAGACACGCGCAGAGAGACACGCGCGGAGATAGAGAGACACACGCAGAGAGACACACGCGGAGATAGAGAGACACGCAGAGAGACACACGCAGAGAGAGAGAGAGACACAGAGAGACACAGAGACACACGCAGAGAGACAGAGACACGCAGAGAGACACACGCAGAGAGACACGCGCAGAGAGACACACGCGGAGATAGAGAGAGACACACAGAGAGAGACACGCAGAGACACGCAGAGAGACAGAGACAGAGAGAGACACGGAGACACAGTGAGAGACAGAGAGAGACACACAGAGAGACACAGAGAGAGACACAGAGACACAGAGAGAGACAGAAAGAGACACGGTGAGACAGAGAGACACAGAGAGACACAGAGACACACAGAGACACACGGTCTCTCTGTGTGTCTCTCCCCGTGTCTCTCTCCCCGTGTCTCTCTCCCCGTGTCTCTCTCCCCGTGTCTCTCTCCCCGTGTCTCTCTCCCCGTGTCTCTCTCCCTCCGTGTCTCTCTCCCCGTGTCTCTCTCCCCGTGTCTCTCTCCCCATGTCTCTCTCCCTCCGTGTCTCTCTCCCCGTGTCTCTCTCCCCGTGTCTCTCTCCCCGTGTCTCTCCCCGTGTCTCTCCCCGTGTCTCTCTCCCCGTGTCTCTCCCCGTGTCTCTCTCTCTCCCCGTGTCTCTCTCCCCGTGTCTCTCTCCCTCCCCGTGTCTCTCTCCCCGTGTCTCTCTCCCAATCTCTCTCTCCCCGTGTCTCTCCCCGTGTCTCTCTCTCTCCCCGTGTCTCTCTCCCCGTGTCTCTCTCCCCGTGTCTCTCTCCCCGTGTCTCTCTCCCCGTGTCTCTCTCCCCGTGTCTCTCTCCCCGTGTCTCTCTCCCCGTGTCTCTCTCCCCGTGTCTCTCTCCCCGTGTCTCTCTCCCCGTGTCTCTCTCCCCGTGTCTCTCTCCCCGTGTCTCTCTCCCCGTGTCTCTCCCTCCCCGTGTCTCTCTCCCCGTGTCTCTCTCCCCGTGTCTCTCCCCGTGTCTCTCTCCCCGTGTCTCTCCCTCCCCGTGTCTCTCTCCCCGTGTCTCTCTCCCCGTGTCTCTCTCCCCGTGTCTCTCTCCCCGTGTCTCTCTCCCCGTGTCTCTTCCTCCCCGTGTCTCTCTCCCCGTGTCTCTCTCTCCCCGTCTCTCTCCCCGTGTCTCTCTCCCCGTGTCTCTCTCTCCCCGTGTCTCTCCCCGTGTCTCTCTCCCCGTGTCTCTCTCCCCGTGTCTCTCTCTCCCCGTGTCTCTCTCTCCCCGTCTCTCTCCCCGTGTCTCTCTCCCCGTGTCTCTCTCTCCCCGTGTCTCTCTCCCCGTGTCTCTCTCCCCGTGTCTCTCCCCGTGTCTCTCTCCCCCGTCTCTCTCTCCCCGTGTCTCTCTCCCCGTCTCTCTCTCCCCGTGTCTCTCTCCCCGTGTCTCTCCCCGTGTCTCTCTCCCCATCTCTCTCTCCCCGTGTCTCTCCCCGTGTCTCTCTCTCTCCCGTGTCTCTCTCCCCGTGTCTCTCCCCGTCTCTCTCCCCGTGTCTCTCTCCCCGTGTCTCTCCCCGTGTCTCTCTCCCCGTGTCTCTCTCCCCGTGTCTCTCTCTCCCCGTGTCTCTCCCCATGTCTCTCTCCCTCCGTGTCTCTCTCCCCGTGTCTCTCTCCCCGTGTCTCTCTCTCCCCGTGTCTCTCCCCATGTCTCTCTCCCTCCGTGTCTCTCTCCCCGTGTCTCTCCCCGTGTCTCTCTCCCCGTGTCTCTCTCCCCCCGTGTCTCTCTCCCCGTGTCTCTCTCCCTCCGTGTCTCTCTCCCCGTGTCTCTCTCCCCGTGTCTCTCTCCCCGTGTCTCTCCCCGTGTCTCTCCCGTGTCTCTCCCGTGTCTCTCTCCCCGTGTCTCTCTCCCCGTGTCTCTCTCTCTCCCCGTGTCTCTCTCTCTCCCGTGTCTCTCTCCCCGTGTCTCTCCCCGTCTCTCTCCTCGTGTCTCTCTCCCCGTGTCTCTCCCCGTGTCTCTCTCCCCGTGTCTCTCTCTCCCCGTGTCTCTCCCCATGTCTCTCTCCCTCCGTGTCTCTCTCCCCGTGTCTCTCTCCCCGTGTCTCTCTCTCCCCGTGTCTCTCCCCCATGTCTCTCTCCCTCCGTGTCTCTCTCCCGTGTCTCTCCCCGTGTCTCTCTCCCCGTGTCTCTCTCCCCCCGTGTCTCTCTCCCCGTGTCTCTCTCCCCGTGTCTCTCTCCCCGTGTCTCTCTCTCCCCGTGTCTCTCTCCCCGTGTCTCTCCCCGTGTCTCTCCCCGTGTCTCTCCCCTTGTCTCTCTCTCTCCGTGTCTCTCTCTCCCCGTGTCTCTCTCCCCGTGTCTCTCTCTCCCCGTCTCTCTCCCCGTGTCTCTCTCCCCGTGTCTCTCTCCCCGTGTCTCTCCCCGTCTCTCTCTCCCCGTGTCTCTCTCCCCATCTCTCTCTCCCCGTGTCTCTCCCCGTGTCTCTCTCTCTCCCCGTGTCTCTCTCCCCGTGTCTCTCTCTCTCCCCGTGTCTCTCCCCGTGTCTCTCTCCCCGTGTCTCTCTCCCCGTGTCTCTCTCTCTCCCCGTGTCTCTCCCCGTCTCTCTCCCCGTGTCTCTCTCCCCGTGTCTCTCTCCCCGTGTCTCTCTCCCCGTGTCTCTCTCTCTCCCCGTGTCTCTCCCCGTCTCTCTCCCCCTGTCTCTCTCCCCGTGTCGTGTCTCTCTCCCCGTGTCTCTCCCTCACCCATCCGATGTCCACACGTGACCGGATCCCTCCTCATCCTCCGAGGATCTCCGTGACGTGACGCGGACAAACGCGGACACCATGAAGACGCTGTAGAAGCCGACGCCAAATTGTCCCACGAGAGATCGTGGGACAGTCTCCGTTGGACGGGCCCCGTCCGAGGACAGATCATCGACGAAAGCCTGGAGCGGAGAGAGACACGGGGAGAGAGACACGGGGAGAGAGACACGGGGAGAGAGACACGGGGAGAGAGAGACACGGAGAGAGAGACACGGGGAGAGACACGGGGAGAGAGAGACAGGGGGAGAGAGAGACAAGGGGAGAGAGAAAGACATGGGGAGTGAGTGGGTGAGTAAGTGAGTGAGTGAGTGGGTGGGTGAGTGAGTGGGGGTGAGTGAGTGAGTGAGTGGGTGGATGAGTGAGTGGGTGGGTGAGTGCGTGGGTGAGTGGGTGAGTGAGTGGGTGAGTGAGTAAGTGAGTGAGTGAGTGAGTGGGTGAGTGAGTGAGTGAGTGGGTGGGTGAGTGAGTGGGTGGATGAGTGAGTGGGTGAGTGAGTGGGTGGATGAGTGAGTGAGTGGGTGAGTGAGTGGGTGAGTGAGTGAGTGGGTGGATGAGTGGGTGAGTGAGTGGGTGGGTGAGTGGGTGGGTGAGTGAGTGAGTGGGTGGGTGGGTGAGTGAGTGGGTGGGTGAGTGGGTGGGTGTGTGAGTGGGTGAGTGAGTGGGTGAGTGGGTGAGTGGGTGAGTGGGTGGGTGGGTGAGTGGGTGAGTGGGTGAGTGAGTGAGTGGGTGGGTGAGTGGGTGGGTGTGTGAGTGGGTGAGTGAGTGGGTGAGTGGGTGAGTGGGTGAGTGAGTGAGTGAGTGGGTGAGTGGGTGTATGAGTGAGTGAGTGGGGGTGGGTGAGTGAGTGAGTGGGTGGGTGGGTGAGTGGGTGAGTGAGTGAGTGGGTGAGTGAGTGGTGGGTGAGTGAGTGAGTGGGTGGGTGAGTGGGTGGGTGAGTGGGTGAGTGAGTGGGTGAGTGAGTGGGTGATTGAGTGGGTGAGTGGGTGAGTGAGTGGGTGGGTGAGTGGGTGAGTGAGTGGGTGGGTGAGTGAGTGGGTGAGTGGGTGAGTGAGTGGGTGGGTGAGTGAGTGAGTGAGTGGGTGGGTGGGTGGGTGGGTGAGTGGGTGGGTGAGTGAGTGAGTGGGTGGGTGAGTGAGTGAGTGGGTGAGTGGGTGGGTGAGTGAGTGGGTGGGTGAGTGGGTGGGTGAGTGAGTGGGTGGGTGGGTGAGTGGGTGGGTGAGTGAGTGGGTGGGTGAGTGGGTGAGTGGGTGAGTGGGTGGGTGGGTGAGTGAGTGGGTGAGTGAGTGAGTGGGTGGGTGAGTGGGTGGGTGTGTGAGTGGGTGAGTGAGTGGGTGAGTGGGTGAGTGAGTGAGTGAGTGGGTGAGTGGGTGTATGAGTGAGTGAGTGGGTGGGTGGGTGGGTGGGTGAGTGAGTGAGTGAGTGGGTGGGTGAGTGGGTGAGTGAGTGAGTGGGTGAGTGAGTGGGTGGGTGAGTGGGTGGGTGAGTGGGTGAGTGAGTGGGTGAGTGAGTGGGTGATTGAGTGGGTGAGTGAGTGGGTGGGTGAGTGGGTGAGTGAGTGGGTGGGTGAGTGAGTGGGTGAGTGGGTGAGTGAGTGGGTGGGTGAGTGGGTGAGTGGGTGGGTCAGTGAGTGGGTGGGTGGGTGGGTGAGTGAGTGAGTGAGTGGGTGGGTGGGTGAGTGGGTGAGTGAGTGAGTGGGTGAGTGAGTGAGTGAGTGGGTGGGTGAGTGGGTGGGTGAGTGGGTGAGTGAGTGGGTGAGTGAGTGGGTGGGTGAGTGAGTGGGTGAGTGAGTGGGTGGGTGAGTGGGTGAGTGAGTGGGGTGGGTGAGTGAGTGGGGTGAGTGACTGGGTGGGTCAGTGAGTGGGTGAGTGGGTGAGTGAGTGGGTGGGTGGGTGAATGGGTGAGTGGGTGAGTGGTGAGTGCTACTCACCTTTGTACCGGAACGAGCTATGGTCCCCAAGTTGTCCAACATCTCCTGCCGGCTCATCCCCAATCCTGAATCCTAGAGCAGAGAGACTCACTCACTCACTCACCCACCCACTCACTCACCCACTCAATCACCCACTCACTCACCACACCCACTCACTCACCCACTCACTCACCACCCACTCACTCACTCACTCACCCACTCACTCACTCACTCACCCACCCACTCACTCACCCACTCAATCACTCCACTCACTCACCCACCCACTCACTCACCCACTCACACCACTCACTCACTCACTCACCCACTCACCTCACTCACCACTCACTCACTCACTCACTCACCACACACTCACTCACTCACCCACCACTCACCCACTCACTCACTCACCACTCACTCACTCACCACTCACTCACTCACTCACCCACTCACTCACTCACTCACTCACTCACTCACCTCACTCACTCCACCACTCACTCCACTCACCCACTCACTCTCACTCACCCACTCACTCACCCACTCACTCACTCACTCACCACCCACTCACTCACCCACACCACTCACCACTCACTCACCCACTCACTCACTCACCACACTCACCACCACTCACTCACCCCACTCATCACCCACTCACTCACCCACTCACTCACCCACCCACTCACTCACCCACTCACTCACTCACTCACTCACCCACCACTCACTCACTCACTCACCCACTCAATCACACACCACTCACTCACCCACCCACTCACTCCACTCACTCACTCACCCCACTCACTCACTCACTCACCCACTCACTCACTCACTCACTCACTCACCACTCACTCACCCACTCACTCACCCACCCACTCACTCACCCACTCACTCACCCACCACTCACTCACTCACTCACCTCACTCCACCCACCTCACTCACCCACCCACCCACTCACTCACCCACTCACTCACCCACTCACTCACCCACTCACACACACCCACCCACCACACCCACTCACCACTCCACTCACTCACCACCCACCCACCCACTCACTCACCCACCCACCACCCACTCACTCACCCACTCACCCACCCACCTCACTCACCCACTCACTCACTCACCACCCACCCACCCACTCACTCACCCACTCACCCACCCACCCACTCACTCACTCACCCACCTCACTCACTCACCCACTCACTCCACCCACCCACCCAACCACCCACTCACCCACCCACCCACTCACTACCACCCACCCACCACTCCACTCACTCACCCACCCACCCACTCCACCACACACTCACCCACCACCACCCACCCACCCACTCACTCACCCACCTCACCCCACCCACCCACTCACTCCACTCACCCACCCACCCACCCACCCACCCACCCACCCACTCACCCACCCACACCCACCCACCCACCCACCCACTCACTCACCCACTCACCCACCCACCCACCTCACCTCACCCACCCACCCACCCACTCACTCACCCACTCACCCACCCACCCACTCACTCACTCACCCACCCACCCACCCACCCACCCACCCACTCACCCACCCACCCCACCCACCCACTCACTCACTCACCCACCCACCTCACTCACACCACCACCCACCCACCCCACCTCACCCACCCACTCACCCACCCACCACCCACCCACCCACCCACCCACCCACTCACCCACTCACCCACCCACCCACCACCACCCACCCACCCACTCACTCACCACCCACCCACCCACCCACCACCCACTCACCCACCACCCACCCACCACCACTCACCCACCCACCCACCCACCACCCACCCACCCACCCACCCCCACCCACCCACCACTCACCCACACCCACCCACCACCCACCCACCACCACCCACCCACCCACTCCACTCACCCACCCCACCCACCCACCACCACCCACCCACCACCCACTCACTCACTCACCCACCCACCCACCCACACCACTCACCCACTCAACCCACCCACCCACCCACCCACCCACTCACCTCACCCCACCCACCCACCACTCACCCACCCACCCACCCACCCACTCACCCACCCACCCACTCACCCACCCACCACCCACCACCCACCACCCACCCACCCACCCACCCACCCACCCACCCACCCACCCACCCACCCACCCACCCACCCACTCACCCACCCACCCACTCACTCACCCACTCACCCACCCACCCACTCACCACTCACCCACCCACCACCCACCCACCCACCCACTCACCCACCCACCCACCCACTCACACACTCACCCACCACCCACTCCACCTCACCTCACCCACCCCACCCACCCACCCACTCACCCACCCACTCACCCACCCACCCCCCACCCACCCACCTCACCCACCCACCCACCCACCCACCCACCCACTCACCCACCCACCCCACCCACCCACCCACCCACTCACCACCCACCCACCCACTCACCCACTCACCACCCACCCCACCCACCCACTCACCCACCCACCACCACCCACTCACCCACCACCCACCCACTCACCCACCCACCCACCCACCACCCACCCACCACCACACACCCACTCACCCACCCACCCACCCACTCACCCACCCACCCACCCACCACCCACTCACCCCACCCACTCACCCACCCACCCACTCACCACTCACCCACTCACCCACCCACCTCACCCACCCACTCACCACCACACACTCACCACCCACCCACCCACTCACCCACCCACTCACCCACCCACCCACTCACCACCCACTCACCCACTCACCCACTCACCACCCACTCACCCACCACCCACCCACTCACCCACCCACCCACCCACCCACCCACTCACCCACCCACCCACCCACTCACCCACCCACCCACCCACTCACCACCCACCCACCCACTCACCCACTCACCCACCACCCACCCACTCACCCACCCACTCACCCCACCCACCCACACTCACCCCACCCACCCACCCACCCACTCACCACTCACCCACCCACCCACCCACCCACCCACCCACCCACCCACCCACTCACCCACCACCCACCCACCTCACCCACCCACTCACCCACCCACCCACCCACCCACCCACCCACCCACCCACCCACCCACCCACCCACCCACCCACTCACCCACCCACCCACCCACCCACTCACCCACCCACCCACCCACCCACCCACCCACCACCCACCCACCCACCCACCCACCCACTCACCCACTCACCCACCCACCCACTCACCCACCCACCCACTCACCCACCCACCCACCCACCCACTCACCCACCCACCCACCCACCCACTCACCCACCCACCACCCACCACCACCCACCCACCCACCACCACCCACTCACACCCACCACTCACCACCACCCACTCACCCACCCACCACCCACCCACCCACCCACTCACCCACCCACCCACTCACCCACTCACCCACCCACCCACTCACCCACCCACCACCCACTCCACCCACCCACACACACCCACCCACCCACTCACCCACCCACCCACCCACCACCCACTCACCCACCCACCCACCCACCCACCCACCCACTCACCCACCCACCCACCCACCACCCACCCACCCACCCACCCACCCACCCACCCACCCACTCACCCACCCACCCACTCACCCACCCACCCACCCACCCACCCACTCACCCACCCACCCACCCACCCACCCACCCACTCACCCACCCACCCACTCACCCACCCACCACCACCCACTCACCCACCCACCCACTCCACCCACCCACCCACTCACCCACTCACCCACCCACCCACCCACACCACCCACTCACCCACCCACCCACCCACCACACCACCCACCCACCCACACCCACCCACCCACCCACCACCACCCACCCCCCACTCACCCACCCACCCACACCCACTCACCCACACCACCCACCCACCCACCACCCACCCACCCACCCACCCACTCACCCACCCACCCACTCACCCACCCACCCACCCACTCACCCACCCACCCACCCACCCACTCACCCACCCACCCACACCCACCCACCCACCCACTCACCCACCCACCCACCCACCCACCCACCCACTCACCCACCCCACCCACCCACCCACCCACCCACCCACCCACCACTCACCCACCCACCCACTCACCCACCCACCCACTCACCCACCCACCCACCCACCCACCCACCCACCACCCACCCACCCACTCACCCACCCACCCACTCACCCACCCACCCACTCACCCACCCACCCACCCACCCACCCACCCACTCACCCACCACCCACCCACCTCACCCACCACCCACTCACCCACCCACCCACTCACCCACCCACCCACTCACCCACCCACCCACTCACCCACCCACCCACTCCACCCACCCACCCACCCACTCACCCACCCACCACCCACTCACCCACCCACTCACCCACCCACCCACCCACCCACTCACCCACCCACCCACCCACCCACCCACCCACTCACCCACCCACCCACTCACCCACCCACCCACTCCACCCACCCACCCACCCACTCACCCACTCACCCACTCACCCACCACCCACCACCACCACCCACCCACCCACCACCCACTCCACCCACCCACCACCCACCCACCCACTCACCCACCCACCCACCCACCCACCCACCCACTCACCCACCCACCCACCCACCCACCCACTCACCCACCACCCACTCACCCACCCACCCACTCACCCACCCACCCACTCACCCACCACCCACCCACCCACTCACCCACCCACCCACTCACCCACTCACCCACTCACCCACCCACCCACCCACTCACCCACCCACCCACTCACCCACCCACCCACCCACCCACCCACTCACCCACCCACCCACTCACCCACCTCACCCACTCCACCCACCCACCCACCCACCCACCCACCCACTCACCCACCCACCACTCACCCACCCACCCACTCACCCACTCACCCACCCACCCACTCACCCACCACCCACTCACCCACCCACCCACCCACTCACCCACCCACTCACCCACCCACCCACTCACCCACTCACCCACCCACCACTCACCCACCCACCCACTCACCCACCCACCCACCCACTCCGACCCACTCACCCACCCACCCACTCACCACCCACCCACTCACCCACCCACCCACTCACCCACCCACCCACTCACCCACCCACCCACTCACCCACCCACCCACCCACCCACTCACCCACCCACTCACCCACTCACCCACTCACCCACCCACCCACCCACCCACCCACTCACCCACCCACCCACCCACCTGCACAGTGATGGTAGCGTCCTGTGTGTTTGTGTACACGTGAATCTCTAGA
>NC_136343.1:5359670-5410133 GCF_964198595.1 Lampetra fluviatilis | reverse complement strand
GAGAGTGGGGGGAGGAGTGGGGGTGGGGGAGTGGGTGGGGAGTGGGGGGGAGAGTGGGGGGGGAGGAGAGTGGGGGGGGGGGAGAGTGGGGGGAGGAGTGGGGGTGGGGGAGTGGGGGGGGAGTGGGGGGGAGAGTGGGGGGGGAGGAGAGTGGGGGGGGGAGGAGAGTGGGGGGGGAGAGTGGGGGGAGGAGTGGGGGGGTGGGGGGGAGTGGGGGGAGAGTGGGGGGGGAGGAGAGTGGGGGGGGGGGGAGAGTGGGGTGGGGGAGAGTGGGGGTGGGGGGGGAGTGGGGGGGAGAGAGTGGGGGGGAAGAGTGGAGGGGGGGGGGAGGAGTGGGGGGGGGGAGAGTGGGGGGGAGGAGTGGGGGTGGGGGAGTGGGGGGGGAGTGGGGGGGGGAGTGGGGGGGAGAGGGTGGGGGGGGAGTGGGGGGGGGGAGTGGGGGGGAGTGGGTGGGGGGAGAGTGGGGGGGGGGGAGTGGGGGGGGGGAGTGGGGGGAGAGGGTGGGGGGAGAGGGGGGAGGAGAGAGTGGGGAGAGTGGGGGGAAGAGTGGAGGGGGGGGGAGGAGTGGGGGGGGGGGAGAGTGGGGGGAGGAGTGGGGGTGGGGGAGTGGGTGGGGGAGTGGGGGGGAGAGTGGGGGGGGAGGAGAGTGGGGGGGGGGGAGAGTGGGGGGAGGAGTGGGGGTGGGGGAGTGGGGGGGGGAGTGGGGGGGAGAGTGGGGGGGGGGGAGAGTGGGGGGGGAGGAGAGTGGGGGGGGGGGAGAGTGGGGGGGAGGAGTGGGGGTGGGGGGAGTGGGGGGGGGAGTGGGGGGAGAGTGGGGGGGGGGAGGAGAGTGGGGGGGGGGGGGGGGAGAGTGGGGGGGGGGGGAGAGTGGGGGTGGGGGGGGAGTGGGGGGGAGAGGGTGGGGGGAAGAGTGGAGGGGGGGGGAGGAGTGGGGGGGGGGAGAGTGGGGGGGAGGAGTGGGGGTGGGGGAGTGGGTGGGGAGTGGGGGGAGGAGTGGGGGGGGGGAGAGTGGGGGGGGAGGAGAGTGGGGGGGGGGAGAGTGGGGGGGGGGGGAGAGTGGGGGTGGGGGGGGGAGTGGGGAAGAGTGGGGGGGGGGAGAGTGGGGGGGGGGGAGAGTGGGGGTGGGGGGGGGAGTGGGGGGAGAGGGGTGGGGGGGAAGAGTGGAGGGGGGGGGAGGAGTGGGGGGGGGGAGAGTGGGGGGAGGAGTGGGGGTGGGGGAGTGGGTGGGGGGAGTGGGGGGGAGGGAGTGGGGGGGGGGGAGAGTGGGGGGGGGGGGGAGAGTGGGGGGGGGAGAGTGGGGGGGGGGGGGAGTGGGGGGGGGGAGAGTGGGGGGAGGAGTGGGGGTGGGGGGAGTGGGGGGGGGAGTGGGGGGGAGAGTGGGGGGGGGGGAGAGTGGGGGGGGGAGGAGAGTGGGGGGGGAGGAGAGTGGGGGGGGGGGAGAGTGGGGGGGGGAGTGGGGGTGGGGGAGTGGGGGGGGAGTGGGGGGAGAGTGTGGGGGGGGGAGGAGAGTGGGGGGGGGGGGGGGGAGAGTGGGGGGGGGGGAGAGTGGGGGGTGGGGGGGGGAGTGGGGGGAGAGGGTGGGGGGGAGAGGGGGGGGGGGAGGAGTGGGGGGGGGGAGGTGGGGGGGAGGAGTGGGGGTGGGGGAGTGGGGTGGGGAGTGGGGGGAGGAGTGGGGGGGGGGGGGGAGTGGGGGGGGGGGGAGAGTGGGGGGGGGGAGTGGGGGGGGGGGGGGGGGGTGGGGGTGGGGGGGGGAGTGGGGAAGAGTGGGGGGGGGGAGAGTGGGGGGGGGGGGGAGTGGGGGTGGGGGGGGGAGTGGGGGGGAGGGGTGGGGGGGAAGAGTGGAGGGGGGGGGAGGAGTGGGGGGGGGGAGAGTGGGGGGGAGGGTGGGGGTGGGGGAGTGGGTGGGGAGTGGGGGGAGGAGTGGGGGGGGGGGAGAGTGGGGGGGGGGGAGAGTGGGGGGGGGGAGGTGGGGGGGGGGGGAGTGGGGGTGGGGGGGGAGTGGGGGAGGTGGGGGGGGGGGAGTGGGGGGGGGGGAGTGTGGGGGGGGGGGGAGTGGGGGGGAGGGGTGGGGGGAGAGTGGAGGGGGGGGGGGGGAGTGGGGGGGGGGGGAGTGGGGGGGGGGGGGAGTGGGGGTGGGGGGAGTGGGGGGTGGGGGGAGTGGGGGGGGGGGAGAGTGGGGGGGGGGGGAGAGTGGGGGGGGGGGAGAGTGGGGGGGGGGGAGAGTGGGGGGGGGGGGAGAGTGGGGGGGGGTGGGGGGGGGGGGGGAGTGGGGGGGGTGGGTGGGGGGGAGAGTGGGGGGTGGGGGGGGGGTGGGGGGTGGGGGGGGGGGGGGGAGGTGGGGGTGGGGGGGGGAGTGGGGAGAGTGGGGGGGGGGAGAGTGGGGGGGGGGGAGAGTGGGGGGAGGAGTGGGGGGGGGGAGTGGGGGGGAGGGTGGGGGGGAGAGTGGGGGTGGGGGGGGGTGGGGAGAGTGGGGGGGGGGGGAGTGGGGGGGGGGGAGAGTGGGGGGGGGGGGGGGGGAGTGGGGGGGGGGGAGTGGGGGGGGGGGTGGGGGGGGGGAGTGGGGGGTGGGGTGGGGGGAGTTGGGGGGGTGGGGGGGGAGTGGGGGGGAGTGGGGGGGGGGAGAGTGGGGGGGGGGGGGAGTGGGGGGGGAGTGGGGGGGGGAGTGGGGGGGGGGGAGAGTGGGGGGGGGGGGGGGAGTGGGGGGGGGGGGAGTGGGGGGAGGGTGGTGGGGGGGGGGGAGTGGGGGGAGAGGGTGGGGGGAGAGTGGGGGTGGGGGGGGAGTGGGGAAGAGTGGGGGGGGGAGAGTGGGGGGGGGGGGGAGTGGGGGGGGAGTGGGGGGGGGAGTGGGGGGGGGGGAGTGGGGGGGGAGACATAAAATGATTCACTCACAAACACAACAACAACAACCGCCATTAAGTGGCGGTGACGTCACCACGACGCTTGTGCCAGGCCAAGTGCACCTTGAGGCTGCCACGTGAAGTGTCGAACGCCCGCTGGCAGGAGGTCACGGGGCAGACCCAGCAGGTGCCATGGGTTGACTGCTGTGCCAGGCTAGGTGCATGAGCAGGAGGTCACGTGACAGACCCAGCAGGTGCCATGGGTTGACTGCTGTGCCAGGCTAGGTGCAGGAGGAGGAGGTCACGTGACAGACCCAGCAGGTGCCATGGGTTGACTGCTGTGCCAGGCTAGGTGCATGAGCAGGAGGTCACGTGACAGACCCTGCAGGTGCCACGGGTTGACTGCTGTGCCAGGCTAGGTGCATGAGGAGGAGGTCACGTGACAGACCCAGCAGGTGCCATGGGTTGACTGCTGTGCCAGGCTAGGTGCATGAGCAGGAGGTCACGTGACAGACCCAGCAGGTGCCATGGGTTGACTGCTGTGCCAGGCTAGGTGCAGGAGGAGGAGGTCACGTGACAGACCCAGCAGGTGCCATGGGTTGACTGCTGTGCCAGGCTAGGTGCATGAGCAGGAGGTCACGTGACAGACCCTGCAGGTGCCACGGGTTGACTGCTGTGCCAGGCTAGGTGCATGAGGAGGAGGTCACGGGACAGACCCAGCAGGTGCCACGGGTCGACTGACCGAGATGACCGAGATGACAGAGCGTCTGTGTGTGTCTGCGTGTGTGTCTGTGTGTGTGTGTCTGTGTGTGTCTGTGTGTGTCACTGTGTGTGTGTGTCTGTGTGTGTCTGTGTGTGTGTCTGTGTGTGTCTGCGTGTGTCACTGTGTGTGTGTGTCTGTGTGTGTCTGTGTGTGTCTGTGTGTGTGTCTGTGTGTGTGTCTGTGTGTGTGTCTGTGTGTGTCTGTGTGTGTCACTGTGTGTGTGTGTGTCTGTGTGTGTGTGTCTGCGTGTGTCACTGTGTGTGTGTGTCTGTGTGTGTCTGTGTGTGTCTGTGTGTGTCTGTGTGTGTGTGTCTGTGTGTGTGTGTCTGTGTGTGTGTCTGTGTGTGTCTCTGTGTGTGTGTGTGTGTCTGTGTCTGTGTGTGTGTGTGTGTCTGTGTGTGTCTGTGTGTGTCTGTGTGTGTGTCTGTGTGTGTGTCTGTGTGTGTCTGTGTGTTTGTGTGTCTGTGTGTGTGTGTGTCTGTGTGTGTGTGTGTGTGTCTGTGTGTTTGTGTGTCTGTGTGTGTGTGTCTGTGTGTGTCTGTGTGTGTCTGTGTGTGTGTCTGTGTGTGTGTCTGTGTGTGTCTGTGTGTTTGTGTGTCTGTGTGTGTGTGTGTGTGTCTGTGTGTGTGTGTGTACCTCTCTCTCCGAGTAGAGAGATTTCGCGACGATCTCCAGCAGCTTTTTGGTTTCCGCCTGAAACTCATGCCTCTCTGTGCCTGCAACAACAACCATCAACAACCACAACTATTCACAACAACAACCATCAACAACCACAACTATTCACAACAACAACCATCAACAACCACAACTATTCACAACAACAACCATCAACACAACAACCATCAACAACTTCTAAAACAGGTGCTGAGTGGTTGCATTTGTCAGACAAACAGCCACCATCACAGAGACTCGCAGAGACTCACAGAGACTCACAGAGACCCACAGAGACCCACACTCATAGAGACCCCACACTCATCACCACCACCACCACCATCATCACCATCATCACCATCACCACCACCATCACCATCATCACCACCATCACCATCATCACCACCATCACAACCACCATCATCACCATCACCACCATCACCACCATCATCATCACCACCATCATCATCACCACCATCACCATCACCACCATCACCATCACCATTCACCACCATGACCACCATCACCATCACCACCACCATTACCACCACCATCACCACCACCACCATCACCACCACCACCATCACCACCACCACCATCATCACCACCACCACCACCACCATCATCACCATCATCACCATCACCACCATCACCACCATCACCATCACCACCACCACCATCACCACCACCACCACCACCATCACCACCACCACCATCACCACCACCACCATCACCACCACCATCACCACCACCACCATCACCACCATCACCACCACCATCACCACCACCATCACCACCACCATCACCACCATCACCAGAGGGATGTACCTGGAGTCTGCTTCTCATCTTTGTTGTCACTGGGTGAAGCTGATGATGCTGCTGCTGCTGATGATGATGTTGATGATGCTGCTGATGATGATGTTGATGCTGATGATGATGAAATCTTCCATTCGACTCCTGTGAAACAGAGAGGCAATCAGCTACCTTAGGGCGTTTATCATCATCATCAGCATCATCATCATCATCAGTAGTAGCATCATCATCATCAGTAGTATCATCATCATCAATAGCATTATCATCATCAGTAGCATCATCATCAGTAGGAGCACCATCATCAATAGCATCATCAGTAGTAGCATCATCATCAGTATCATCATCATCAGTAGCATCATCATCAGTAGGAGCACCATCATCAATAGCATCATCAGTAGTAGCATCATCATCAGTAGTAGCATCATCATCATCAGTAGCATCATCATCAGTAGCATCATCATCAGTAGCATTATCATCATCAGTAGCATCATCATCAGTAGTAGCATTATCATCATCAGTAGCATCATCATCAGTAGCATCATCATCAGTAGTAGCATCAGTAATATCATCATCAGTAGTAGCATCATCATCAATAGCATCATCATCAGTAGTAGCATCATCAGTAGCATTATCATCATCAGCAGCATCATCATCAGCAGCACTTGCCCCTACAGCTCTGCTAGAGGCTACCTGGGGTAGCTTTGTCTTTGCACCACGTGAGTCTGTGTGTGTGTGTCTCTGTGTGTGTCTGTGTGTGTGTCTGTGTGTGTCTGTGTGTGTGTCTGTGTGTGTGTCTGTGTGTGTGTCTGTTTGTGTGTCTGTGTGTGTGTGTCTGTGTGTGTCAGTGTATCTGTGTGTGTCACTGTGTGTCTGTGCGAGTGTGTCAGTGTATCTGTGTGTGTGTCTGTCTGTGTGTGTCTGTGTGTGTGTCTGTGTGTGTGTCTGTGTGTGTGTCTGTGTGTGTCTGTGTGTGTCTGTGTGTGTCACTGTGTGTGTGTCTGTGTGTGTGTCTGTGTGTGTGTCTGTGTGTGTCTCTCTGTGTGTGTCTGTGTGTACGAGTAGAGGTCACCGCCGCCCTCTATAACCCTCAACACCCCACCTCCTCCTCCCACCGCCACCGCCGCCGCCCTCCTCGTATCGATCCGCGAGAGGAGGAGGAGGAGGAGGCGGCTGCGGTGCTGATGGAGGCTGCGATGGTGATGGAGGTGACACCGCGAGGCGAGCGTGAGAAGCCTCCCTGCAGAGCCCCACAACGCGGCAGCAGCAGCGAACACGCGGGACGCCATGACACACACACACTCACTCTCTCTTCAGACGCACACGTGGGTGGCGTGGTGACGTCACGGGGGGGCGGGGTCAAGGTGGCGCGGTGACGTCACGGGGGGGGCGGGGTCAGGGTGACGCGGTGACGTCACGGGTGGTGACGCCATGACGCTCTCTCTTCAGAAACACGCGTGGGTGGCGTGGTGACGTCACGGGGGGGGCGGGGTCAGGGTGACGTGGTGACGTCACGGGGGGCGGGGTCAGGGTGACGCGGTGACGTCACGGGTGGTGACGCCATGACGCTCTCTCTTCAGACGCACACGTGGGTGGCGTGGTGACGTCACGGGGGGGCGGGGTCAAGGTGGCGCGGTGACGTCACGGGGGGGCGGGGTCAGGGTGACGCGGTGACGTCACGGGTGGTGACGCCATGACGCTCTCTCTTCAGAAACACGCGTGGGTGGCGTGGTGACGTCACGGGGGGGCGGGGTCAGGGTGACGTGGTGACGTCACGGGGGGCGGGGTCAGGGTGACGCGGTGACGTCACGGGTGGTGACGCCATGACGCTCTCTCTTCAGAAACACGCGTGGGTGGCGTGGTGACGTCACGGGGGGGCGGGGTCAGGGTGACGTGGTGACGTCACGGGGGGGGGCGGAGTCAGGGTGACGCGGTGACGTCACGGGTGGTGACGCCATGACGCTCTCTCTTCCGATACACACGTGGGTGGCGTGTTGACGTCACGGGGGGGGCGGGGTCAGGGTGACGCGGTGACGTCACGGGGGGGGCGGAGTCAGGGTGACGCGGTGACGTCACGGGTGGTGACGCCATGACGCTCTCTCTTTAGATGCACGCGTGGGTAGCGTGGTGACGTCACGGGGGGCGGAGTCAGGGTGACGCGGTGACGTCACGGGGGGCGGGGTCAGGGTGACGCGGTGACGTCACGGGTGGTGACGCCATGACGCTCTCTCTTTAGATGCACACGTGGGTGGCGTGGTGACGTCACGGGGGGGCGGGGTCAGGGTGACGCGGTGACGTCACGGGGGGGGCGGGGTCAGGGTGACGTGGTGACGTCACGGGTGGTGACGCCATGACGCTCTCTCTTCAGATGCACACGTGGGTGGCGTGGTGACGTCACGGGGGGGCGGAGTCAGGGTGACGCGGTGACGTCACGGTGGTGACGCGGTGACGTCACGGGGATGACGCGGTGACGTCACGGAGGACGCTGTTTTTCCGACAGCTCTGCTTGGCGTTGTGGCCGAAACGTCGTGAGAATTTTAATTTTATTTTTGTTTTATTTTTAATATTTTATTATTTCCCTTCTATGTGACGTTATTTTTTTTTACATCTTATTATGTTTTATTATTTTAGTATTTCCCTTCTACGTGGCAAAAAATGTTTTATCTTATGTTTTATTTTATTTTGATTTTATTATTTCCCTTCTACGTGACTTTATTTTTAAAAATCTTATTATGTTTAATTATTTTATTATTTCCTTTCTACGTCACTTAAAATGTTTTATCTTATTATGTGTAATAGATTTTTACCCTTTCAACTGGTACAAAAACTGACACCTTTATACAAGGCATCATGTTTGCAATAACCGCAACACAAGCAGTCAAAATGCACTCACCTACTCACTCACTCACCACCCACCCACCCACTCACCCACCCACCCACTCACCCACCTACCCATCCACTCACCCACCCACCCACCCACTCACCCACCCACCCACTCACTCACCCACTCACCCACCCACCCACCCACTCACCCACCCACCCACCCACTCACCCACCCACCCACCCACTCACTCACCCACTCACCCACCCACCCACTCACTCACCCACTCACTCACTCACCACCCCCTCACTCACCCACTCACCCACCCACTCACCCACTCACTCACCCACCCACTCACCCACCCACTCACCCACCCACTCACCCACCCACTCACTCACCCACCCACCCACCCACTCACCCACCCACCCACCCACCCACTCACCCACCCACCCACCCACTCACTCACCCACCCACTCACCCACCTACCCACCCACTCACCCACCCACCCACTCACCCACTCACCCACCCACTCACCCACCCACCCACCCACTCACCCACCCACTCACCCACCCACCCACCCACCCACTCACCCACTCACCCACCCACTCACCCACTCACCCACCCACTCACCCACTCACTCACCCACCCACTCACCCACTCACTCACCCACTCACCCACTCACCCACCCACCCACCCACCTACCCACCCACTCACCCACCCACTCACCCACCCACCCACTCACCCACCCACTCACCCACCTACCCACCCACCCACTCACCCACCCACCCACTCACCCACCCACCCACCCACCCACTCACCCACCCACCCACTCACCCACCTACCCATCCACTCACCCACCCACCCACCCACTCACCCACCCACCCACTCACTCACCCACTCACCCACCCACCCACCCACCCACCCACTCACCCACCCACCCACCCACCCACTCACCCACCCACCCACCCACTCACTCACCCACTCACCCACCCACCCACCCACTCACTCACCCACTCACTAACTCACCACCCCCTCACTCACCCACTCACCCACCCACTCACCCACTCACTCACCCACCCACTCACCCACCCACCCACTCACCCACCCACTCACCCACCCACTCACTCACCCACCCACCCACCCACTAAACCCACCCACCCACCCACCCAGTCACCCACCCACCCACCCACTCACTCACCCACCCACTCACCCACCTACCCACCCACTCACCCACCCACCCACTCACCCACTCACCCACCCACTCACCCACCCACCCACCCACTCACCCACCCACTCACCCACCCACCCACCCACTCACCCACTCACCCACCCACTCACCCACCCACTCACCCACTCACCCACCCACTCACCCACTCACTCACCCACCCACTCACCCACTCACTCACCCACTCACCCACTCACCCACCCACCCACCCACCTACCCACCCACTCACCCACCCACTCACCCACCCACTCACCCACCCACTCACCCACCTACCCACCCACCCACTCACCCACCCACCCACCCACCCACTCACCCACCCACCCACCCACCCACTCACCCACTCACCCACCCACCCACTCACCCACCCACCCACCTACCCACCCACCCACCCACCCACCCACTCACCCACTCACCCACCCACCCACCCACTCACTCACCCACCCACTCACCCACTCACTCACCCACCCACCCACTCACCCACTCACTCACTCACCCACTCACCCACCTACCCACCCACCCACCCACTCACCCACCCACCCACTCACCCACTCACTCACTCACCCACCCACTCACCCACCCACTCACCCACCTACCCACCCACTCACCCACCCACCCACCCACTCACCCACCCACCCACCCACCCACTCACCCACTCACCCACCCACTCACCCACCCACCCACCCACTCACCCACCCACTCACCCACTCACTCACCCACCCACTCACCCACTCACTCACTCACCCACTCACCCACCCACCCACTCACCCACTCACTCACCCACCCACTCACCCACCCACCCACCCACCCACTCACCCACCCACTCACCCACCCACCCACTCACCCACCCACCCACTCACCCACCTACCCACCCACTCACCCACCCACCCACCCACCCACCTACTCACCCACCCACCCACCCACCCACCCACTCACCCACTCACCCACTCACCCACCCACCTACTCACCCACTCACCCACCCACCCACTCACCCACCCACCCACCCACCCACTCACCCACTCACCAACCCACCCACCCACTTACTCACTCACCCACTCACTCACCCACCCACTCACCTACCCACCCACTCACCCACTCACTCACTCACTCACCCACCCATCCACCGACCCACCCACTCACTCACCCACCCACTCACTCACTCACCCACTCACCCACTCACTCACTCACCACCCCCTCACCCACTCACTCACCCACCCACTCACCTACTCACCCACTCACCCACCCACTCACCCACTCACCCACCCACTCACCCACCCACTCACCCACCCACTCACCCACCCACTCACCCACTCACTCACCCACCCACCCACCTACCCACCCACTCACCCACCTACCCACCCACTCACCCACCTACCCACCCACTCACCCACCTACCCACCCACTCACCCACCCACCCACCCACTCACCCACCCACTCACCCACTCACCCACCCACCCACCCACTCACCCACCCACTCACTCACTCACTCACTCACCCACCCACCTACCCACCCACCCACTCACCCACCTACCCACCCACTCACCCACCCACTCACCCACCCACCCACTCACCCACCCACCCACTCACCTACCCACCCACCCACCCACCCACTCACTCACCCACTCACTCACTCACCCACTCACTCACCCACCCACTCACCCACCCACTCACCCACTCACCCACCCACCCACCCACTCACCCACCCACCTCCTCACCCACTCACTGACTCACCCACTCACTCACCCACCCACCTACCCACTCACTCACCCACTCACTCACTCACCCACCCACTCACCCACCTACCCACCCACCTACCCACCCACTCACTCACCCACTCACTCACTCACTCACCCACCCACCCACCCACCCACTCACCCACTCACTCACCCACCCACCCACTCACTCACCCACCCACTCACTCACTCACCCACTCACTCACCCACCCACCCACCCACTCACTCACTCACCCACCCACCCACCCACTCACTCATTCACCCACCCACTCACTCACTCATTCACCCACCCACCCACTCACTCACCCACCCACTCACTCACTCACTCACCCACTCACTCACCCACCCACCCACTCACTCACCCACCCACCCACCCACTCACTCACTCACCCACCCACCCACTCACTCATTCACCCACCCACTCACCCACCCACCCACTCACCCACCCACCCACTCACCCACCCACTCACCCACCCACTCACCCACTCACTCACCCACCCACCCACTCACTCACTCACCCACCCACTCACTCACTCACTCACCCACTCACTCACCCACCCACCCACTCACCCACTCACCCACCCACCCACTCACTCACCCACTCACCCACCCACCCACCCACTCACTCACTCACCCACCCACCCACTCACTCACCCACCCACTCACCTACTCACCCACCCACTCACCTACTCACCCACTCACCCACCTACCCACCCACTCACCCACCCACCTACCCACCCACTCACCCACCTACCCACCCACTCACCCACCTACCCACCCACTCACCCACCTACCCACCCACTCACCCACTCACCCACCCACCCACCCACTCACCCTCAGTGAGGCTTTCCTGGCTAAACAAGTGTAATAATACATGATGTTTATATTATTTGGTTATTCGTTCCTACCAGCCCACCCCGCAGGGACCTGTCCCCTCGCCCCCCAAAATACTGCGACAAAAAAACACATTGCTACGCCAATTTAAAGCTTTCGTGACCGCAGGGATTCATCTTCTTGGTTCTTTCGGTAAAGTCACGTAGAAGGGAAGTAATAAAATAATAAAAATTAAACATAATAAAATAAGTCTCCCCGACAGACCTGGTCTTCACCTAAAGACGGCTGCTTGCGTTGTGGCCGAAACGTCGTGAGAATTATTTGATGACGTTTTATTTTTATTATTTTGTTATGTTTTATTTTTATTATTTTGTTATGTTTTATTTTCATTATTTTATTATATTTTATTTTTATTATTTTATTATGTTTTATTTTTATTATTTTATTACGTTTTATTTTTATTATTTTGTTATGTTTTATTTTTATTATTTTATTATGTTTTATTTTTATTATTTTGTTATGTTTTATTTTCATTATTTTATTATATTTTATTTTTATTATTTTATTATGTTTTATTTTTATTATTTTATTATGTTTTATTTTTATTATTTTATTATATTTTATTTTTATTATTTTATTATGTTTTATTTTCATTATTTTGTTATGTTTTATTTTTATTATTTTGTTATGTTTTATTTTTATTATTTTATTATGTTTTATTTTTATTATTTTATTACGTTTTATTTTTATTATTTTATTACGTTTTATTTTTATTATTTTATTATGTTTTATTTTTATTATTTTATTATGTTTTATTTTCATTATTTTATTACGTTTTATTTTTATTATTTTGTTATGTTTTATTTTTATTATTATATTATGTTTTATTTTTATTATTTTATTATGTTTTATTTTTATTATTTTATTATGTTTTATTTTTATTATTTTATTATGTTTTATTTTCATTATTTTATTACGTTTTATTTTTATTATTTTGTTATGTTTTATTTTTATTATTTTATTATGTTTTATTTTCATTATTTTATTACGTTTTATTTTTATTATTTTATTATGTTTTATTTTCATTATTTTATTATGTTTTATTTTTATTATTTTGTTATGTTTTATTTTTATTATTATATTATGTTTTATTTTCATTATTTTATTACGTTTTATTTTTATTATTTTGTTATGTTTTATTTTTATTATTATATTATGTTTTATTTTTATTATTTTATTATGTTTTATTTTTATTATTTTATTATGTTTTATTTTCATTATTTTATTACGTTTTATTTTTATTATTTTGTTATGTTTTATTTTTATTATTATATTATGTTTTATTTTTATTATTTTATTATGTTTTATTTTTATTATTTTATTAAGTTTTATTTTTATTATTTTATTATGTTTTATTTTTATTATTTTATTACGTTTTATTTTTATTATTTTATTATGTTTTATTTTTATTATTTTATTATGTTTTATTTTTATTATTATATTATGTTTTATTTTTATTATTTTATTACGTTTTATTTTTATTATTTTATTATGTTTTATTTTTATTATTTTATTGCGTTTTATTTTTATTATTTTATTATGTTTTATTTTTATTATTTTATTACGTTTTATTTTTATTATTTTATTATGTTTTATTTTTATTATTTTATTATGTTTTATTTTTATTATTTTATTGCGTTTTATTTTTATTATTTTATTATGTTTTATTTTTATTATTTTATTATGTTTTATTTTTATTATTTTATTACGTTTTATTTTTATTATTTTATTACGTTTTATTTTTATTATTTTATTATGTTTTATTTTTATTATTTTATTGCGTTTTATTTTTATTATTTTATTATGTTTTATTTTTATTATTTTATTACGTTTTATTTTTATTATTTTATTATGTTTTATTTTTATTATTTTATTATGTTTTATTTTTATTATTTTATTATGTTTTATTTTTATTATTTTATTATGTTTTATTTTTATTATTTTATTACGTTTTATTTTTATTATTTTGTTATGTTTTATTTTTATTATTTTATTATGTTTTATTTTTATTATTATATTATGTTTTATTTTTATTATTTTATTATGTTTTATTTTTATTATTTTATTACGTTTTATTTTTATTATTTTATTACGTTTTATTTTTATTATTTTATTATGTTTTATTTTTATTATTTTATTAAGTTTTATTTTTATTATTTTATTATGTTTTATTTTTATTATTTTATTATGTTTTATTTTTATTATTTTGTTATGTTTTATTTTTATTATTTTATTATGTTTTATTTTTATTATTTTGTTATGTTTTATTTTTATTATTTTATTGTGTTTTATTTTTATTATTTTATTATGTTTTATTTTTATTATTTTGTTATGTTTTATTTTTATTATTTTATTATGTTTTATTTTTATTATTTTGTTATGTTTTATTTTTATTATTTTGTTATGTTTTATTTTTATTATTTTGTTATGTTTTATTTTTATTATTTTGTTATGTTTTATTTTTATTATTTTATTATGTTTTATTTTTATTATTTTGTTATGTTTTATTTTTATTATTTTATTATGTTTTATTTTTATTATTTTGTTATGTTTTATTTTTATTATTTTGTTATGTTTTATTTTTATTATTTTGTTATGTTTTATTTTTATTATTTTGTTATGTTTTATTTTTATTATTTTATTATGTTTTATTTTTATTATTTTATTATGTTTTATTTTTATTATTTTATTATGTTTTATTTTTATTATTTTGTTATGTTTTATTTTTATTATTTTGTTATGTTTTATTTTTATTATTTTGTTATGTTTTATTTTTATTATTTTATTATGTTTTATTTTTATTATTTTGTTATGTTTTATTTTTATTATTTTATTATGTTTTATTTTTATTATTTTGTTATGTTTTATTTTTATTATTTTGTTATGTTTTATTTTTATTATTTTATTATGTTTTATTTTTATTATTTTGTTATGTTTTATTTTTATTATTTTGTTATGTTTTATTTTTATTATTTTATTATGTTTTATTTTTATTATTTTATTATGTTTTATTTTTATTATTTTGTTATGTTTTATTTTTATTATTTTATTATGTTTTATTTTTATTATTTTGTTATGTTTTATTTTTATTATTTTGTTATGTTTTATTTTTATTATTTTGTTATGTTTTATTTTTATTATTTTGTTATGTTTTATTTTTATTATTTTGTTATGTTTTATTTTTATTATTTTGTTATGTTTTATTTTTATTATTTTGTTATGTTTTATTTTTATTATTTTATTATGTTTTATTTTTATTATTTTGTTATGTTTTATTTTTATTATTTTGTTATGTTTTATTTTTATTATTTTATTATGTTTTATTTTTATTATTTTATTATGTTTTATTTTTATTATTTTATTATGTTTTATTTTTATTATTTTGTTATGTTTTATTTTTATTATTTTATTATGTTTTATTTTTATTATTTTGTTATGTTTTATTTTTATTATTTTATTAAGTTTTATTTTAATTATTTTATTATGTTTTATTTTTATTATTTTGTTATGTTTTATTTTTATTATTTTATTATGTTTTATTTTAATTATTTTATTATGTTTTATTTTTATTATTTTGTTATGTTTTATTTTTATTATTTTGTTATGTTTTATTTTTATTATTTTGTTATGTTTTATTTTTATTATTTTGTTATGTTTTATTTTTATTATTTTGTTATGTTTTATTTTTATTATTTTATTATGTTTTATTTTTATTATTTTATTATGTTTTATTTTTATTATTTTGTTATGTTTTATTTTTATTATTTTGTTATGTTTTATTTTTATTATTTTATTATGTTTTATTTTTATTATTTTATTATGTTTTATTTTTATTATTTTGTTATGTTTTATTTTTATTATTTTGTTATGTTTTATTTTTATTATTTTATTATGTTTTATTTTTATTATTTTATTATGTTTTATTTTTATTATTTTATTATGTTTTATTTTTATTATTTTGTTATGTTTTATTTTTATTATTTTGTTATGTTTTATTTTTATTATTTTGTTATGTTTTATTTTTATTATTTTATTATGTTTTATTTTTATTATTTTATTATGTTTTATTTTTATTATTTTATTATGTTTTATTTTCATTATTTTGTTATGTTTTATTTTTATTATTTTGTTATGTTTTATTTTTATTATTTTGTTAAGTTTTATTTTCATTATTTTATTATGTTTTATTTTTATTATTTTGTTATGTTTTATTTTTATTATTTTATTATGTTTTATTTTTATTATTTTATTATGTTTTATTTTCATTATTTTATTATGTTTTATTTTTATTATTTTATTATGTTTTATTTTTATTATTTTGTTATGTTTTATTTTTATTATTTTATTATGTTTTATTTTTATTATTTTGTTATGTTTTATTTTCATTATTTTATTATGTTTTATTTTCATTATTTTATTATGTTTTATTTTTATTATTTTGTTATGTTTTATTTTTATTATTTTATTATGTTTTATTTTTATTATTTTATTATGTTTTATTTTTATTATTTTGTTATGTTTTATTTTTATTATTTTATTATGTTTTATTTTTATTATTTTATTATGTTTTATTTTTATTATTTTGTTATGTTTTATTTTTATTATTTTGTTAAGTTTTATTTTCATTATTTTATTATGTTTTATTTTTATTATTTTGTTATGTTTTATTTTTATTATTTTGTTATGTTTTATTTTTATTATTTTATTATGTTTTATTTTTATTATTTTATTATGTTTTATTTTCATTATTTTATTATGTTTTATTTTTATTATTTTATTATGTTTTATTTTTATTATTTTGTTATGTTTTATTTTTATTATTTTATTATGTTTTATTTTTATTATTTTGTTATGTTTTATTTTCATTATTTTATTATGTTTTATTTTCATTATTTTATTATGTTTTATTTTTATTATTTTGTTATGTTTTATTTTCATTATTTTATTATGTTTTATTTTTATTATTTTATTATGTTTTATTTTTATTATTTTGTTATGTTTTATTTTTATTATTTTATTATGTTTTATTTTTATTATTTTATTATGTTTTATTTTTATTATTTTGTTATGTTTTATTTTTATTATTTTATTATGTTTTATTTTTATTATTTTGTTATGTTTTATTTTTATTATTTTATTATGTTTTATTTTTATTATTTTATTATGTTTTATTTTCATTATTTTATTATGTTTTATTTTTATTATTTTGTTATGTTTTATTTTTATTATTTTATTATGTTTTATTTTTATTATTTTATTATGTTTTATTTTTATTATTTTATTATGTTTTATTTTTATTATTTTGTTATGTTTTATTTTTATTATTTTATTATGTTTTATTTTTATTATTTTATTATGTTTTATTTTTATTATTTTGTTATGTTTTATTTTTATTATTTTATTATGTTTTATTTTTATTATTTTGTTATGTTTTATTTTTATTATTTTGTTATGTTTTATTTTTATTATTTTATTATGTTTTATTTTTATTATTTTGTTATGTTTTATTTTTATTATTTTATTATGTTTTATTTTTATTATTTTATTATGTTTTATTTTCATTATTTTATTATGTTTTATTTTCATTATTTTATTATGTTTTATTTTTATTATTTTGTTATGTTTTATTTTTATTATTTTGTTATGTTTTATTTTCATTATTTTATTATGTTTTATTTTTATTATTTTGTTATGTTTTATTTTCATTATTTTATTAAGTTTTATTTTTATTATTTTGTTATGTTTTATTTTCATTATTTTATTAAGTTTTATTTTTATTATTTTATTATGTTTTATTTTTATTATTTTATTATGTTTTATTTTTATTATTTTGTTATGTTTTATTTTTATTATTTTGTTATGTTTTATTTTTATTATTTTATTATGTTTTATTTTTATTATTTTGTTATGTTTTATTTTTATTATTTTATTATGTTTTATTTTTATTATTTTATTAAGTTTTATTTTTATTATTTTGTTATGTTTTATTTTTATTATTTTATTATGTTTTATTTTTATTATTTTATTGTGTTTTATTTTCATTATTTTATTATGTTTTATTTTTATTATTTTATTATGTTTTATTTTTATTATTTTATTGTGTTTTATTTTCATTATTTTATTATGTTTTATTTTTATTATTTTGTTATGTTTTATTTTTATTATTTTGTTATGTTTTATTTTTATTATTTTATTATGTTTTATTTTTATTATTTTGTTATGTTTTATTTTTATTATTTTATTATGTTTTATTTTTATTATTTTATTGTGTTTTATTTTCATTATTTTATTATGTTTTATTTTTATTATTTTATTATGTTTTATTTTTATTATTTTATTAAGTTTTATTTTCATTATTTTATTATGTTTTATTTTCATTATTTTATTATGTTTTATTTTTATTATTTTATTATGTTTTATTTTTATTATTTTATTGTGTTTTATTTTCATTATTTTATTATGTTTTATTTTTATTATTTTATTATGTTTTATTTTTATTATTTTATTAAGTTTTATTTTCATTATTTTATTATGTTTTATTTTCATTATTTTATTATGTTTTATTTTTATTATTTTATTAAGTTTTATTTTCATTATTTTATTATGTTTTATTTTCATTATTTTATTATGTTTTATTTTTATTATTTTATTATGTTTTATTATTATTATTTTATTATGTTTTATTTTTATTATTTTATTATGTTTTATTTTCATTATTTTGTTATGTTTTATTTTCATTATTTTATTATGTTTTATTTTTATTATTTTATTAAGTTTTATTTTTATTATTTTGTTAAGTTTTATTTTTATTATTTTATTATGTTTTATTTTCATTATTTTGTTATGTTTTATTTTCATTATTTTGTTATGTTTTATTTTCATTATTTTATTATGTTTTATTTTTATTATTTTATTACGTTTTATTTTCATTATTTTATTATGTTTTATTTTCATTATTTTATTATGTTTTATTTTTATTATTTTATTACGTTTTATTTTTATTATTTTATTATGTTTTATTTTTATTATTTTATTATGTTTTATTTTTATTATTTTATTATGTTTTATTTTTATTATTTTATTATGTTTTATTTTTATTATTTTGTTAAGTTTTATTTTTATTATTTTATTAAGTTTTATTTTTATTATTTTGTTATGTTTTATTTTTATTATTTTATTAAGTTTTATTTTCATTATTTTGTTATGTTTTATTTTCATTATTTTATTATGTTTTATTTTTATTATTTTGTTATGTTTTATTTTTATTATTTTATTACGTTTTATTTTTATTATTTTATTATGTTTTATTTTTATTATTTTATTATGTTTTATTTTTATTATTTTATTATGTTTTATTTTTATTATTTTATTATGTTTTATTTTTATTATTTTATTACGTTTTATTTTTATTATTTTATTATGTTTTATTTTTATTATTTTATTATGTTTTATTTTTATTATTTTATTATGTTTTATTTTTATTATTTTATTACGTTTTATTTTTATTATTTTATTATGTTTTATTTTCATTATTTTATTATGTTTTATTTTTATTATTTTATTACGTTTTATTTTTATTATTTTATTATGTTTTATTTTTATTATTTTATTATGTTTTATTTTTATTATTTTATTATGTTTTATTTTTATTATTTTATTACGTTTTATTTTTATTATTTTATTACGTTTTATTTTTATTATTTTATTATGTTTTATTTTTATTATTTTATTATGTTTTATTTTTATTATTTTATTACGTTTTATTTTTATTATTTTATTACGTTTTATTTTTATTATTTTATTAAGTTTTATTTTTATTATTTTATTATGTTTTATTTTTATTATTTTATTACGTTTTATTTTCATTATTTTATTATGTTTTATTTTTATTATTTTATTATGTTTTATTTTTATTATTTTATTACGTTTTATTTTTATTATTTTATTATGTTTTATTTTTATTATTTTATTAAGTTTTATTTTTATTATTTTATTATGTTTTATTTTTATTATTTTATTAAGTTTTATTTTTATTATTTTATTATGTTTTATTTTTATTATTTTATTATGTTTTATTTTTATTATTTTATTACGTTTTATTTTTATTATTTTATTATGTTTTATTTTTATTATTTTGTTATGTTTTATTTTTATTATTTTGTTATGTTTTATTTTTATTATTTTATTATGTTTTATTTTTATTATTTTATTATGTTTTATTTTTATTATTTTATTACGTTTTATTTTTATTATTTTATTACGTTTTATTTTCATTATTTTATTATGTTTTATTTTTATTATTTTATTACGTTTTATTTTTATTATTTTATTATGTTTTATTTTTATTATTTTATTATGTTTTATTTTTATTATTTTATTATGTTTTATTTTTATTATTTTATTATGTTTTATTTTTATTATTTTATTATGTTTTATTTTTATTATTTTATTACGTTTTATTTTCATTATTTTATTATGTTTTATTTTTATTATTTTATTATGTTTTATTTTTATTATTTTATTATGTTTTATTTTCATTATTTTATTATGTTTTATTTTCATTATTTTATTATGTTTTATTTTTATTATTTTATTATGTTTTATTTTTATTATTTTATTACGTTTTATTTTTATTATTTTATTATGTTTTATTTTTATTATTTTATTATGTTTTATTTTCATTATTTTATTATGTTTTATTTTTATTATTTTATTATGTTTTATTTTTATTATTTTATTATGTTTTATTTTTATTATTTTATTATGTTTTATTTTTATTATTTTATTACGTTTTATTTTTATTATTTTATTACGTTTTATTTTTATTATTTTATTATGTTTTATTTTTATTATTTTATTACGTTTTATTTTTATTATTTTATTATGTTTTATTTTTATTATTTTATTATGTTTTATTTTCATTATTTTATTATGTTTTATTTTTATTATTTTATTATGTTTTATTTTTATTATTTTATTACGTTTTATTTTTATTATTTTATTATGTTTTATTTTTATTATTTTATTATGTTTTATTTTCATTATTTTATTATGTTTTATTTTTATTATTTTATTACGTTTTATTTTTATTATTTTATTATGTTTTATTTTTATTATTTTATTATGTTTTATTTTTATTATTTTATTATGTTTTATTTTTATTATTTTATTATGTTTTATTTTTATTATTTTATTATGTTTTATTTTTATTATTTTATTACGTTTTATTTTTATTATTTTATTATGTTTTATTTTTATTATTTTATTATGTTTTATTTTCATTATTTTATTATGTTTTATTTTTATTATTTTATTACGTTTTATTTTTATTATTTTATTATGTTTTATTTTTATTATTTTATTATGTTTTATTTTTATTATTTTATTATGTTTTATTTTTATTATTTTATTATGTTTTATTTTTATTATTTTATTATGTTTTATTTTTATTATTTTATTATGTTTTATTTTTATTATTTTATTATGTTTTATTTTTATTATTTTATTATGTTTTATTTTTATTATTTTGTTATGTTTTATTTTTATTATTTTATTATGTTTTATTTTTATTATTTTATTATGTTTTATTTTCATTATTTTATTATGTTTTATTTTTATTATTTTATTATGTTTTATTTTCATTATTTTATTATGTTTTATTTTTATTATTTTATTATGTTTTATTTTTATTATTTTATTACGTTTTATTTTTATTATTTTATTATGTTTTATTTTTATTATTTTATTATGTTTTATTTTCATTATTTTATTACGTTTTATTTTTATTATTTTATTATGTTTTATTTTTATTATTTTATTATGTTTTATTTTTATTATTTTATTATGTTTTATTTTTATTATTTTATTATGTTTTATTTTTATTATTTTATTATGTTTTATTTTTATTATTTTATTATGTTTTATTTTCATTATTTTATTATGTTTTATTTTCATTATTTTATTACGTTTTATTTTTATTATTTTATTATGTTTTATTTTTATTATTTTATTATGTTTTATTTTTATTATTTTATTATGTTTTATTTTAATTATTTTATTATGTTTTATTTTTATTATTTTATTATGTTTTATTTTTATTATTTTATTATGTTTTATTTTTATTATTTTATTATGTTTTATTTTTATTATTTTATTATGTTTTATTTTTATTATTTTGTTATGTTTTATTTTCATTATTTTATTACGTTTTATTTTTATTATTTTATCATGTTTTATTTTTATTATTTTATTATGTTTTATTTTCATTATTTTATTACGTTTTATTTTTATTATTTTGTTATGTTTTATTTTTATTATTTTATTATGTTTTATTTTTATTATTTTATTATGTTTTATTTTTATTATTTTATTATGTTTTATTTTTATTATTTTATTATGTTTTATTTTTATTATTTTATTATGTTTTATTTTAATTATTTTGTTATGTTTTATTTTTATTATTTTATTATGTTTTATTTTTATTATTTTGTTATGTTTTATTTTTAATTATTTTATTATGTTTTATTTTTATTATTTTATTATGTTTTATTTTTATTATTTTATTATGTTTTATTTTTATTATTTTATTATGTTTTATTTTTATTATTTTGTTATGTTTTATTTTCATTATTTTATTACGTTTTATTTTTATTATTTTATCATGTTTTATTTTTATTATTTTATTATGTTTTATTTTCATTATTTTATTACGTTTTATTTTTATTATTTTGTTATGTTTTATTTTTATTATTTTATTATGTTTTATTTTTATTATTTTATTATGTTTTATTTTTATTATTTTATTATGTTTTATTTTTATTATTTTATTATGTTTTATTTTTATTATTTTATTATGTTTTATTTTAATTATTTTGTTATGTTTTATTTTTATTATTTTATTATGTTTTATTTTTATTATTTTATTATGTTTTATTTTTATTATTTTATTATGTTTTATTTTAATTATTTTGTTATGTTTTATTTTTATTATTTTATTATGTTTTATTTTTATTATTTTATTATGTTTTATTTTAATTATTTTGTTATGTTTTATTTTTATTATTTTATTATGTTTTATTTTTATTATTTTGTTATGTTTTATTTTTATTATTTTATTATGTTTTATTTTCATTATTTTATTACGTTTTATTTTTATTATTTTGTTATGTTTTATTTTTATTATTTTATTATGTTTTATTTTTATTATTTTATTATGTTTTATTTTTATTATTTTATTATGTTTTATTTTTATTATTTTATTATGTTTTATTTTTATTATTTTATTATGTTTTATTTTAATTATTTTGTTATGTTTTATTTTTATTATTTTATTATGTTTTATTTTTATTATTTTATTATGTTTTATTTTTATTATTTTGTTATGTTTTATTTTTAATTATTTTATTATGTTTTATTTTTATTATTTTATTATGTTTTATTTTAATTATTTTATTATGTTTTATTTTTATTATTTTATTATGTTTTATTTTAATTATTTTGTTATGTTTTATTTTTAATTATTTTATTATGTTTTATTTTTATTATTTTATTATGTTTTATTTTAATTATTTTATTATGTTTTATTTTTATTATTTTATTATGTTTTATTTTCATTATTTTATTATGTTTTATTTTTATTATTATATTATGTTTTATTTTTATTATTTTATTATGTTTTATTTTTATTATTTTATTACGTTTTATTTTTATTATTTTATTATGTTTTATTTTTATTATTTTATTATGTTTTATTTTTATTATTTTATTATGTTTTATTTTAATTATTTTATTATGTTTTATTTTTATTATTTTATTATGTTTTATTTTCATTATTTTATTATGTTTTATTTTCATTATTTTATTATGTTTTATTTTTATTATTTTATTATGTTTTATTTTTATTATTTTATTATGTTTTATTTTTATTATTTTAGTATGTTTTATTTTTATTATTTTAGTATGTTTTATTTTTATTATTTTATTACGTTTTATTTTTATTATTTTATTATGTTTTATTTTTATTATTTTAGTATGTTTTATTTTTATTATTTTATTACGTTTTATTTTTATTATTTTATTACGTTTTATTTTTATTATTTTATTATGTTTTATTTTTATTATTATATTATGTTTTATTTTTATTATTTTATTATGTTTTATTTTTATTATTTTATTATGTTTTATTTTTATTATTTTATTACGTTTTATTTTTATTATTTTATTACGTTTTATTTTTATTATTTTATTATGTTTTATTTTCATTATTTTATTATGTTTTATTTTTATTATTTTATTATGTTTTATTTTTATTATTTTATTATGTTTTATTTTTATTATTTTATTATGTTTTATTTTTATTATTATATTATGTTTTATTTTTATTATTTTATTATGTTTTATTTTTATTATTTTATTATGTTTTATTTTCATTATTTTATTATGTTTTATTTTAATTATTTTATTATGTTTTATTTTCATTATTTTATTATGTTTTATTTTTATTATTTTATTATGTTTTATTTTTATTATTTTATTATGTTTTATTTTCATTATTTTATTGTGTTTTATTTTTATTATTTTATTATGTTTTATTTTTATTATTTTATTATGTTTTATTTTTATTATTTTATTATGTTTTATTTTCATTATTTTATTATGTTTTATTTTCATTATTTTATTATGTTTTATTTTCATTATTTTATTATGTTTTATTTTCATTATTTTATTATGTTTTATTTTCATTATTTTATTATGTTTTATTTTCATTATTTTATTATGTTTTATTTTTATTATTTTATTATGTTTTATTTTTATTATTTTATTGTGTTTTATTTTCATTATTTTATTATGTTTTATTTTTATTATTTTATTATGTTTTATTTTTATTATTTTATTATGTTTTATTTTTATTATTTTATTATGTTTTATTTTTATTATTTTATTATGTTTTATTTTCATTATTTTATTATGTTTTATTTTAATTATTTTATTATGTTTTATTTTCATTATTTTATTATGTTTTATTTTTATTATTTTATTATGTTTTATTTTTATTATTTTATTATGTTTTATTTTCATTATTTTATTGTGTTTTATTTTTATTATTTTATTATGTTTTATTTTTATTATTTTATTATGTTTTATTTTTATTATTTTATTATGTTTTATTTTCATTATTTTATTATGTTTTATTTTCATTATTTTATTATGTTTTATTTTCATTATTTTATTATGTTTTATTTTCATTATTTTATTATGTTTTATTTTCATTATTTTATTATGTTTTATTTTCATTATTTTATTATGTTTTATTTTTATTATTTTATTATGTTTTATTTTTATTATTTTATTATGTTTTATTTTCATTATTTTATTATGTTTTATTTTTATTATTTTATTATGTTTTATTTTCATTATTATATTATGTTTTATTTTCATTATTTTATTATGTTTTATTTTTATTATTTTATTATGTTTTATTTTTATTATTTTATTATGTTTTATTTTCATTATTTTATTATGTTTTATTTTCATTATTTTATTATGTTTTATTTTCATTATTTTATTATGTTTTATTTTTATTATTTTATTATGTTTTATTTTTATTATTTTATTATGTTTTATTTTTATTATTTTATTATGTTTTATTTTCATTATTTTATTATGTTTTATTTTTATTATTTTATTATGTTTTATTTTCATTATTATATTATGTTTTATTTTCATTATTTTATTATGTTTTATTTTTATTATTTTATTATGTTTTATTTTTATTATTTTATTATGTTTTATTTTTATTATTTTATTATGTTTTATTTTTATTATTTTATTATGTTTTATTTTCATTATTTTATTATGTTTTATTTTTATTATTTTATTATGTTTTATTTTCATTATTTTGTTATGTTTTATTTTCATTATTTTATTATGTTTTATTTTTATTATTTTATTATGTTTTATTTTTATTATTTTATTATGTTTTATTTTTATTATTTTATTATGTTTTATTTTTATTATTTTATTATGTTTTATTTTTATTATTTTATTATGTTTTATTTTTATTATTTTATTATGTTTTATTTTTATTATTTTATTATGTTTTATTTTCATTATTTTATTATGTTTTATTTTTATTATTTTGTTATGTTTTATTTTTATTATTTTATTATGTTTTATTTTCATTATTTTATTATGTTTTATTTTTATTATTTTATTATGTTTTATTTTCATTATTTTATTATGTTTTATTTTTATTATTTTATCATGTTTTATTTTTATTATTTTATTGTGTTTTATTTTTATTATTTTATTATGTTTTATTTTCATTATTTTATTATGTTTTATTTTCATTATTTTATTATGTTTTATTTTCATTATTTTATTATGTTTTATTTTCATTATTTTATTATGTTTTATTTTCATTATTTTATTATGTTTTATTTTCATTATTTTATTATGTTTTATTTTCATTATTTTATTATGTTTTATTTTCATTATTTTATTATGTTTTATTTTTATTATTTTATTATGTTTTATTTTCATTATTTTATTATGTTTTATTTTCATTATTTTATTATGTTTTATTTTTATTATTTTATTATGTTTTATTTTCATTATTTTATTATGTTTTATTTTCATTATTTTATTATGTTTTATTTTCATTATTTTATTATGTTTTATTTTCATTATTTTATTATGTTTTATTTTTATTATTTTATTATGTTTTATTTTCATTATTTTATTATGTTTTATTTTCATTATTTTATTATGTTTTATTTTCATTATTTTATTATGTTTTATTTTCATTATTTTATTATGTTTTATTTTCATTATTTTATTATGTTTTATTTTCATTATTTTATTATGTTTTATTTTTATTATTTTATTATGTTTTATTTTCATTATTTTATTATGTTTTATTTTCATTATTTTATTATGTTTTATTTTCATTATTTTATTATGTTTTATTTTTATTATTTTATTATGTTTTATTTTCATTATTTTATTATGTTTTATTTTCATTATTTTATTATGTTTTATTTTCATTATTTTATTATGTTTTATTTTCATTATTTTATTATGTTTTATTTTCATTATTTTATTATGTTTTATTTTCATTATTTTATTATGTTTTATTTTTATTATTTTATTATGTTTTATTTTTATTATTTTATTAAGTTTTATTTTTATTATTTTATTATGTTTTATTTTTATTATTTTATTATGTTTTATTTTTATTATTTTATTATGTTTTATTTTTATTATTTTATTACGTTTTATTTTTATTATTTTATTATGTTTTATTTTTATTATTTTATTATGTTTTATTTTTATTATTTTATTATGTTTTATTTTTATTATTTTATTAAGTTTTATTTTTATTATTTTATTATGTTTTATTTTTATTATTTTATTATGTTTTATTTTTATTATTTTATTATGTTTTATTTTTATTATTTTATTAAGTTTTATTTTTATTATTTTATTATGTTTTATTTTTATTATTATATTATGTTTTATTTTCATTATTATATTATGTTTTATTTTTATTATTTTATTATGTTTTATTTTTATTATTTTATTATGTTTTATTTTTATTATTTTATTATGTTTTATTTTTATTATTTTATTATGTTTTATTTTTATTATTTTATTATGTTTTATTTTTATTATTTTATTATGTTTTATTTTTATTATTTTATTAAGTTTTATTTTTATTATTTTATTATGTTTTATTTTTATTATTTTATTATGTTTTATTTTTATTATTTTATTATGTTTTATTTTTATTATTTTATTATGTTTTATTTTTATTATTTTATTATGTTTTATTTTTATTATTTTATTATGTTTTATTTTTATTATTTTATTATGTTTTATTTTTATTATTTTATTATGTTTTATTTTTATTATTTTATTATGTTTTATTTTTATTATTTTATTATGTTTTATTTTTATTATTTTATTAAGTTTTATTTTTATTATTTTATTATGTTTTATTTTTATTATTTTATTATGTTTTATTTTTATTATTTTATTATGTTTTATTTTTATTATTTTATTATGTTTTATTTTCATTATTATATTATGTTTTATTTTTATTATTTTATTATGTTTTATTTTTATTATTTTATTATGTTTTATTTTTATTATTTTATTATGTTTTATTTTTATTATTTTATTATGTTTTATTTTTATTATTTTATTATGTTTTATTTTCATTATTATATTATGTTTTATTTTTATTATTTTATTATGTTTTATTTTTATTATTTTATTATGTTTTATTTTTATTATTTTATTATGTTTTATTTTTATTATTTTATTATGTTTTATTTTTATTATTTTATTATGTTTTATTTTTATTATTTTATTAAGTTTTATTTTTATTATTTTATTATGTTTTATTTTTATTATTTTATTATGTTTTATTTTTATTATTATATTATGTTTTATTTTTATTATTTTATTACGTTTTATTTTTATTATTTTATTATGTTTTATTTTCATTATTATATTATGTTTTATTTTCATTATTTTATTATGTTTTATTTTCATTATTTTATTATGTTTTATTTTTATTATTTTATTATGTTTTATTTTCATTATTATATTATGTTTTATTTTCATTATTTTATTATGTTTTATTTTTATTATTTTATTATGTTTTATTTTAATTATTTTATTAAGTTTTATTTTTATTATTTTATTATGTTTTATTTTTATTATTTTATTATGTTTTATTTTTATTATTTTATTAAGTTTTATTTTCATTATTTTATTATGTTTTATTTTTATTATTTTATTATGTTTTATTTTTATTATTTTGTTATGTTTTATTTTTATTATTTTATTATGTTTTATTTTTATTATTTTGTTATGTTTTATTTTTATTATTTTATTATGTTTTATTTTTATTATTTTGTTATGTTTTATTTTTATTATTTTGTTATGTTTTATTTTTATTATTTTGTTATGTTTTATTTTTATTATTTTGTTATGTTTTATTTTTATTATTTTGTTATGTTTTATTTTTATTATTTTGTTATGTTTTATTTTCATTATTTTGTTATGTTTTATTTTTATTATTTTGTTATGTTTTATTTTTATTATTTTGTTATGTTTTATTTTTATTATTTTATTAAGTTTTATTTTTATTATTTTGTTATGTTTTATTTTCATTATTTTGTTATGTTTTATTTTTATTATTTTGTTATGTTTTATTTTTATTATTTTGTTATGTTTTATTTTTATTATTTTGTTATGTTTTATTTTTATTATTTTGTTATGTTTTATTTTTATTATTTTGTTATGTTTTATTTTTATTATTTTGTTATGTTTTATTTTCATTATTTTGTTATGTTTTATTTTTATTATTTTGTTATGTTTTATTTTTATTATTTTGTTATGTTTTATTTTTATTATTTTGTTATGTTTTATTTTTATTATTTTATTATGTTTTATTTTTATTATTTTATTATGTTTTATTTTTATTATTTTATTAAGTTTTATTTTTATTATTTTATTATGTTTTATTTTTATTATTTTATTATGTTTTATTTTTATTATTTTATTATGTTTTATTTTCATTATTTTATTATGTTTTATTTTCATTATTTTATTATGTTTTATTTTTATTATTTTATTATGTTTTATTTTTATTATTATATTATGTTTTATTTTTATTATTTTATTACGTTTTATTTTTATTATTTTATTATGTTTTATTTTCATTATTATATTATGTTTTATTTTCATTATTTTATTATGTTTTATTTTTATTATTTTATTATGTTTTATTTTTATTATTTTATTATGTTTTATTTTCATTATTTTATTATGTTTTATTTTCATTATTATATTATGTTTTATTTTTATTATTTTATTACGTTTTATTTTTATTATTATATTATGTTTTATTTTTATTATTTTATTATGTTTTATTTGTATTATTTTATTATGTTTTATTTTAATTATTTTATTATGTTTTATTTTTATTATTTTATTACGTTTTATTTTCATTATTTTATTATGTTTTATTTTTATTATTTTATTACGTTTTATTTTAATTATTTTATTATGTTTTATTTTTATTATTTTATTATGTTTTATTTTTATTATTATATTATGTTTTATTTTTATTATTTTATTATGTTTTATTTTTATTATTTTATTATGTTTTATTTTCATTATTTTATTATGTTTTATTTTTATTATTTTATTATGTTTTATTTTTATTATTTTATTATGTTTTATTTTTATTATTATATTATGTTTTATTTTTATTATTTTATTATGTTTTATTTTCATTATTTTATTATGTTTTATTTTTATTATTTTATTATGTTTTATTTTTATTATTTTATTGTGTTTTATTTTTATTATTTTATTATGTTTTATTTTTATTATTTTATTATGTTTTATTTTCATTATTTTATTATGTTTTATTTTTATTATTTTATTATGTTTTATTTTTATTATTTTATTATGTTTTATTTTCATTATTATATTATGTTTTATTTTTATTATTTTATTATGTTTTATTTTTATTATTTTATTATGTTTTATTTTTATTATTTTATTATGTTTTATTTTCATTATTTTATTATGTTTTATTTTTATTATTTTATTAAGTTTTATTTTCATTATTTTATTATGTTTTATTTTTATTATTTTATTATGTTTTATTTTTATTATTTTGTTATGTTTTATTTTTATTATTTTATTAAGTTTTATTTTTATTATTTTGTTATGTTTTATTTTCATTATTTTGTTATGTTTTATTTTTATTATTTTGTTATGTTTTATTTTTATTATTTTGTTATGTTTTATTTTTATTATTTTGTTATGTTTTATTTTTATTATTTTGTTATGTTTTATTTTTATTATTTTGTTATGTTTTATTTGTATTATTTTGTTATGTTTTATTTTTATTATTTTGTTATGTTTTATTTTTATTATTTTATTATGTTTTATTTTTATTATTTTATTATGTTTTATTTTTATTATTTTGTTATGTTTTATTTTTATTATTTTATTATGTTTTATTTTTATTATTTTATTATGTTTTATTTTTATTATTTTGTTATGTTTTATTTTTATTATTTTGTTATGTTTTATTTTTATTATTTTATTATGTTTTATTTTTATTATTTTGTTATGTTTTATTTTTATTATTTTGTTATGTTTTATTTTTATTATTTTATTATGTTTTATTTTTATTATTTTATTAAGTTTTATTTTCATTATTTTATTATGTTTTATTTTTATTATTTTATTATGTTTTATTTTTATTATTTTGTTATGTTTTATTTTTATTATTTTGTTATGTTTTATTTTTATTATTTTATTATGTTTTATTTTTATTATTTTGTTATGTTTTATTTTTATTATTTTGTTATGTTTTATTTTTATTATTTTATTATGTTTTATTTTTATTATTTTATTATGTTTTATTTTTATTATTTTGTTATGTTTTATTTTTATTATTTTATTATGTTTTATTTTTATTATTTTGTTATGTTTTATTTTTATTATTTTATTATGTTTTATTTTTATTATTTTGTTATGTTTTATTTTTATTATTTTATTATGTTTTATTTTTATTATTTTATTATGTTTTATTTTTATTATTTTATTATGTTTTATTTTTATTATTTTATTATGTTTTATTTTTATTATTTTGTTATGTTTTATTTTTATTATTTTATTATGTTTTATTTTTATTATTTTGTTATGTTTTATTTTTATTATTTTATTATGTTTTATTTTTATTATTTTGTTATGTTTTATTTTTATTATTTTGTTATGTTTTATTTTTATTATTTTATTATGTTTTATTTTTATTATTTTATTAAGTTTTATTTTCATTATTTTATTATGTTTTATTTTTATTATTTTATTATGTTTTATTTTTATTATTTTGTTATGTTTTATTTTTATTATTTTGTTATGTTTTATTTTTATTATTTTATTATGTTTTATTTTTATTATTTTGTTATGTTTTATTTTTATTATTTTGTTATGTTTTATTTTTATTATTTTGTTATGTTTTATTTTTATTATTTTATTATGTTTTATTTTTATTATTTTGTTATGTTTTATTTTTATTATTTTATTATGTTTTATTTTTATTATTTTATTATGTTTTATTTTTATTATTTTGTTATGTTTTATTTTTATTATTTTATTATGTTTTATTTTTATTATTTTATTAAGTTTTATTTTCATTATTTTATTATGTTTTATTTTTATTATTTTATTATGTTTTATTTTTATTATTTTATTAAGTTTTATTTTCATTATTTTATTAAGTTTTATTTTTATTATTTTGTTATGTTTTATTTTTATTATTTTATTATGTTTTATTTTTATTATTTTATTAAGTTTTATTTTCATTATTTTATTATGTTTTATTTTTATTATTTTATCATGTTTTATTTTTATTATTTTATTATGTTTTATTTTTATTATTTTATTATGTTTTATTTTTATTATTTTATTATGTTTTATTTTTATTATTTTATTATGTTTTATTTTTATTATTTTATTATGTTTTATTTTTATTATTTTATTATGTTTTATTTTTATTATTTTATCATGTTTTATTTTTATTATTTTATTATGTTTTATTTTTATTATTTTATTATGTTTTATTTTTATTATTTTATCATGTTTTATTTTTATTATTTTATTGTGTTTTATTTTTATTATTTTGTTATGTTTTATTTTCATTATTTTATTGTGTTTTATTTTTATTATTTTATCATGTTTTATTTTTATTATTTTATTAAGTTTTATTTTCATTATTTTATTATGTTTTATTTTTATTATTTTATTATGTTTTATTTTTATTATTTTATTATGTTTTATTTTTATTATTTTATTGTGTTTTATTTTTATTATTTTATTATGTTTTATTTTTATTATTTTATTAAGTTTTATTTTCATTATTTTATTGTGTTTTATTTTTATTATTTTATCATGTTTTATTTTTATTATTTTATTAAGTTTTATTTTCATTATTTTATTATGTTTTATTTTTATTATTTTATTATGTTTTATTTTTATTATTTTATTATGTTTTATTTTTATTATTTTATTATGTTTTATTTTTATTATTTTATTAAGTTTTATTTTCATTATTTTATTGTGTTTTATTTTCATTATTTTATTATGTTTTATTTTTATTATTTTATTATGTTTTATTTTTATTATTGTATTATGTTTTATTTTCATTATTTTATTATGTTTTATTTTTATTATTTTATTATGTTTTATTTTTATTATTTTATTATGTTTTATTTTTATTATTTTATTATGTTTTATTTTTATTATTTTATTGTGTTTTATTTTCATTATTTTATTATGTTTTATTTTTATTATTTTATTATGTTTTATTTTCATTATTTTATTATGTTTTATTTTTATTATTTTATTATGTTTTATTTTCATTATTTTATTGTGTTTTATTTTCATTATTTTATTATGTTTTATTTTTATTATTTTATTATGTTTTATTTTCATTATTTTATTAAGTTTTATTTTAATTATTTTATTATGTTTTATTTTAATTATTTTATTATGTTTTATTTTTATTATTTTATTATGTTTTATTTTTATTATTTTATTATGTTTTATTTTTATTATTTTATTATGTTTTATTTTTATTATTTTATTATGTTTTATTTTCATTATTTTATTATGTTTTATTTTCATTATTTTATTATGTTTTATTTTTATTATTTTATTATGTTTTATTTTCATTATTTTATTATGTTTTATTTTTATTATTTTATTATGTTTTATTTTTATTATTTTATTATGTTTTATTTTTATTATTTTATTAAGTTTTATTTTAATTATTTTATTATGTTTTATTTTTATTATTTTATTAAGTTTTATTTTTATTATTTTATTATGTTTTATTTTTATTATTTTATTATGTTTTATTTTTATTATTTTATTAAGTTTTATTTTAATTATTTTATTATGTTTTATTTTTATTATTTTATTGTGTTTTATTTTAATTATTTTATTATGTTTTATTTTTATTATTTTATTATGTTTTATTTTAATTATTTTATTATGTTTTATTTTTATTATTTTATTATGTTTTATTTTTATTATTTTATTATGTTTTATTTTTATTATTTTATTATGTTTTATTTTTATTATTTTATTATGTTTTATTTTTATTATTTTATTATGTTTTATTTTTATTATTTTATTATGTTTTATTTTAATTATTTTATTATGTTTTATTTTTATTATTTTATTATGTTTTATTTTTATTATTTTATTATGTTTTATTTTTATTATTTTATTATGTTTTATTTTTATTATTTTATTATGTTTTATTTTTATTATTTTATTATGTTTTATTTTCATTATTTTATTATGTTTTATTTTAATTATTTTATTATGTTTTATTTTTATTATTTTATTATGTTTTATTTTTATTATTTTATTATGTTTTATTTTCATTATTTTATTATGTTTTATTTTCATTATTTTATTATGTTTTATTTTTATTATTTTATTATGTTTTATTTTCATTATTTTATTATGTTTTATTTTTATTATTTTATTATGTTTTATTTTTATTATTTTATTATGTTTTATTTTTATTATTTTATTATGTTTTATTTTTATTATTTTATTATGTTTTATTTTCATTATTTTATTATGTTTTATTTTAATTATTTTATTATGTTTTATTTTCATTATTTTATTATGTTTTATTTTTATTATTTTATTATGTTTTATTTTTATTATTTTATTATGTTTTATTTTAATTATTTTATTATGTTTTATTTTTATTATTTTATTATGTTTTATTTTTATTATTTTATTATGTTTTATTTTCATTATTTTATTATGTTTTATTTTTATTATTTTATTATGTTTTATTTTTATTATTTTATTATGTTTTATTTTTATTATTTTATTATGTTTTATTTTTATTATTTTATTATGTTTTATTTTCATTATTTTATCATGTTTTATTTTTATTATTTTATTATGTTTTATTTTCATTATTTTATTATGTTTTATTTTCATTATTTTATTATGTTTTATTTTTATTATTTTATTATGTTTTATTTTAATTATTTTATTATGTTTTATTTTCATTATTTTAGTATGTTTTATTTTTATTATTTTAGTATGTTTTATTTTCATTATTTTAGTATGTTTTATTTTCATTATTTTATTATGTTTTATTTTTATTATTTTATGTTTTATTTTTATTATTTTATTAAGTTTTATTTTCATTATTTTATTATGTTTTATTTTTATTATTTTATTATGTTTTATTTTTATTATTTTATTATGTTTTATTTTCATTATTTTATTATGTTTTATTTTTATTATTTTATTATGTTTTATTTTTATTATTTTATTATGTTTTATTCTTATTATTTTATTATGTTTTATTTTTATTATTTTATTATGTTTTATTTTTATTATTTTATTATGTTTTATTTTTATTATTTTATTATGTTTTATTTTTATTATTTTATTATGTTTTATTTTCATTATTTTATTATGTTTTATTTTTATTATTTTATTATGTTTTATTTTTATTATTTTATTATGTTTTATTCTTATTATTTTATTATGTTTTATTTTTATTATTTTATTATGTTTTATTTTTATTATTTTATTATGTTTTATTTTCATTATTTTATTATGTTTTATTTTTATTATTTTATTATGTTTTATTTTTATTATTTTATTATGTTTTATTCTTATTATTTTATTATGTTTTATTTTCATTATTTTATTATGTTTTATTTTTATTATTTTATTATGTTTTATTTTTATTATTTTATTATGTTTTATTCTTATTATTTTATTATGTTTTATTTTCATTATTTTATTGTGTTTTATTTTTATTATTTTATTATGTTTTATTTTTATTATTTTATTGTGTTTTATTTTCATTATTTTATTGTGTTTTATTTTTATTATTTTATTATGTTTTATTTTCATTATTTTATCATGTTTTATTTTTATTATTTTATTATGTTTTATTTTTATTATTTTATTGTGTTTTATTTTTATTATTTTATTGTGTTTTATTTTTATTATTTTATTGTGTTTTATTTTTATTATTTTATTGTGTTTTATTTTTATTATTTTATTATGTTTTATTTTTATTATTTTATTATGTTTTATTTTCATTATTTTATCATGTTTTATTTTAATTATTTTATTATGTTTTATTTTTATTATTTTATTGTGTTTTATTTTTATTATTTTATTGTGTTTTATTTTTATTATTTTATTGTGTTTTATTTTTATTATTTTATTATGTTTTATTTTCATTATTTTATTATGTTTTATTTTTATTATTTTATTATGTTTTATTTTTATTATTATATTATGTTTTATTTTCATTATTTTATTATGTTTTATTTTTATTATTTTATTATGTTTTATTTTTATTATTTTATTGTGTTTTATTTTTATTATTTTATTGTGTTTTATTTTCATTATTTTATTATGTTTTATTTTTATTATTATATTATGTTTTATTTTCATTATTTTATCATGTTTTATTTTAATTATTTTATTATGTTTTATTTTTATTATTTTATTGTGTTTTATTTTTATTATTTTATTGTGTTTTATTTTTATTATTTTATTGTGTTTTATTTTTATTATTTTATTATGTTTTATTTTCATTATTTTATTATGTTTTATTTTTATTATTTTATTATGTTTTATTTTTATTATTTTATTATGTTTTATTTTCATTATTTTATTATGTTTTATTTTTATTATTTTATTACGTTTTATTTTTATTATTTTATTGTGTTTTATTTTTATTATTTTATTATGTTTTATTTTCATTATTTTATTATGTTTTATTTTTATTATTTTATTGTGTTTTATTTTTATTATTTTATTATGTTTTATTTTTATTATTTTATTGTGTTTTATTTTCATTATTTTATTATGTTTTATTTTTATTATTTTATTGTGTTTTATTTTCATTATTTTATTATGTTTTATTTTTATTATTTTATTATGTTTTATTTTTATTATTTTATTGTGTTTTATTTTCATTATTTTATTATGTTTTATTTTTATTATTTTATTACGTTTTATTTTTATTATTTTATTGTGTTTTATTTTTATTATTTTATTATGTTTTATTTTCATTATTTTATTATGTTTTATTTTTATTATTTTATTGTGTTTTATTTTTATTATTTTATTATGTTTTATTTTTATTATTTTATTGTGTTTTATTTTCATTATTTTATTATGTTTTATTTTTATTATTTTATTATGTTTTATTTTTATTATTTTATTGTGTTTTATTTTCATTATTTTATTATGTTTTATTTTTATTATTTTATTGTGTTTTATTTTTATTATTTTATCATGTTTTATTTTTATTATTTTATTGTGTTTTATTTTTATTATTTTATTGTGTTTTATTTTTATTATTTTATTATGTTTTATTTGTATTATTTTATTATGTTTTATTTTAATTATTTTATTATGTTTTATTTTCATTATTTTATTATGTTTTATTTTTATTATTTTATTATGTTTTATTTTTATTATTTTATTATGTTTTATTTTTATTATTTTATTACGTTTTATTTTTATTATTTTATTATGTTTTATTTTTATTATTTTATTATGTTTTATTTTTATTATTTTATTATGTTTTATTTTTATTATTTTATTGTGTTTTATTTTCATTATTTTATTGTGTTTTATTTTTATTATTTTATTATGTTTTATTTTTATTATTTTATTGTGTTTTATTTTTATTATTTTATTGTGTTTTATTTTTATTATTTTATTATGTTTTATTTTTATTATTTTATTATGTTTTATTTTTATTATTTTATTGTGTTTTATTTTCATTATTTTATTGTGTTTTATTTTTATTATTTTATTAAGTTTTATTTTTATTATTTTATTATGTTTTATTTTTATTATTTTATTGTGTTTTATTTTTATTATTTTATTATGTTTTATTTTTATTATTTTATTGTGTTTTATTTTTATTATTTTATTATGTTTTATTTTCATTATTTTATCATGTTTTATTTTCATTATTTTATTATGTTTTATTTTTATTATTTTATTATGTTTTATTTTAATTATTTTATTATGTTTTATTTTCATTATTTTATTGTGTTTTATTTTTATTATTTTATTATGTTTTATTTTCATTATTTTATTATGTTTTATTTTTATTATTTTATTGTGTTTTATTTTTATTATTTTATTATGTTTTATTTTTATTATTTTATTATGTTTTATTTTTATTATTTTATTGTGTTTTATTTTTATTATTTTATTGTGTTTTATTTTTATTATTTTATTATGTTTTATTTTAATTATTTTATTATGTTTTATTTTTATTATTTTATTATGTTTTATTTTTATTATTTTATTGTGTTTTATTTTTATTATTTTATTGTGTTTTATTTTTATTATTTTATTATGTTTTATTTTTATTATTTTATTATATTTTATTTTTATTATTTTATTATGTTTTATTTTCATTATTTTATTGTGTTTTATTTTTATTATTTTATTGTGTTTTATTTTTATTATTTTATTATATTTTATTTTTATTATTTTATTGTGTTTTATTTTCATTATTTTATTATGTTTTATTTTTATTATTTTATTATGTTTTATTTTTATTATTTTATTGTGTTTTATTTTCATTATTTTATTGTGTTTTATTTTCATTATTTTATTATGTTTTATTTTTATTATTTTATTGTGTTTTATTTTTATTATTTTATTATGTTTTATTTTTATTATTTTATTATGTTTTATTTTTATTATTTTATTGTGTTTTATTTTTATTATTTTATTGTGTTTTATTTTTATTATTTTATTATGTTTTATTTTTATTATTTTATTATGTTTTATTTTTATTATTTTATTATGTTTTATTTTAATTATTTTATTATGTTTTATTTTCATTATTTTATTATGTTTTATTTTTATTATTTTATTATGTTTTATTTTCATTATTTTATTATGTTTTATTTTTATTATTTTATTGTGTTTTATTTTCATTATTTTATTGTGTTTTATTTTTATTATTTTATTATGTTTTATTTTTATTATTTTATGTTTTATTTTTATTATTTTATTATGTTTTATTTTTATTATTTTATCATGTTTTATTTTTATTATTTTATTATGTTTTATTTTTATTATTTTATTATGTTTTATTTTTATTATTTTATTATGTTTTATTTTCATTATTTTATTATGTTTTATTTTCATTATTTTATTATGTTTTATTTTTATTATTTTATTATGTTTTATTTTTATTATTTTATCATGTTTTATTTTTATTATTTTATTATGTTTTATTTTCATTATTTTATCATGTTTTATTCTTATTATTTTATCATGTTTTATTCTTATTATTTTATTATGTTTTATTTTTATTATTTTATTAAGTCTTATTTTTATTATTTTATTATGCTTTATTTTTATTATTTTATTATGTTTTATTTTCATTATTTTATTATGTTTTATTTTTATTATTTTATGTTTTATTTTTATTATTTTATTATGTTTTATTTTTATTATTTTATTATGTTTTATTTTTATTATTTTATTATGTTTTATTTTCATTATTTTATTATGTTTTATTTTTATTATTTTATTATGCTTTATTTTTATTATTTTATTATGTTTTATTTTTATTATTTTATTATGTTTTATTTTTATTATTTTATGTTTTATTTTTATTATTTTATTAAGTTTTATTTTCATTATTTTATTATGTTTTATTTTTATTATTTTATTATGTTTTATTTTTATTATTTTATTATGTTTTATTTTTATTATTTTATTATGTTTTATTTTCATTATTTTATTATGTTTTATTTTCATTATTTTATTGTGTTTTATTTTTATTATTTTATTATGTTTTATTTTCATTATTTTATTATGTTTTATTTTTATTATTTTATTGTGTTTTATTTTTATTATTTTATTATGTTTTATTTTCATTATTTTATTATGTTTTATTTTTATTATTTTATTATGTTTTATTTTTATTATTTTATTGTGTTTTATTTTTATTATTTTATTGTGTTTTATTTTTATTATTTTATTATGTTTTATTTTAATTATTTTATTATGTTTTATTTTTATTATTTTATTATGTTTTATTTTTATTATTTTATTGTGTTTTATTTTTATTATTTTATTGTGTTTTATTTTTATTATTTTATTATGTTTTATTTTTATTATTTTATTATATTTTATTTTTATTATTTTATTATGTTTTATTTTCATTATTTTATTGTGTTTTATTTTTATTATTTTATTGTGTTTTATTTTTATTATTTTATTATATTTTATTTTTATTATTTTATTGTGTTTTATTTTCATTATTTTATTATGTTTTATTTTTATTATTTTATTATGTTTTATTTTTATTATTTTATTGTGTTTTATTTTCATTATTTTATTGTGTTTTATTTTCATTATTTTATTATGTTTTATTTTTATTATTTTATTATGTTTTATTTTTATTATTTTATTATGTTTTATTTTAATTATTTTATTATGTTTTATTTTCATTATTTTATTGTGTTTTATTTTTATTATTTTATTATGTTTTATTTTCATTATTTTATTATGTTTTATTTTTATTATTTTATTGTGTTTTATTTTTATTATTTTATTATGTTTTATTTTTATTATTTTATTATGTTTTATTTTTATTATTTTATTGTGTTTTATTTTTATTATTTTATTGTGTTTTATTTTTATTATTTTATTATGTTTTATTTTAATTATTTTATTATGTTTTATTTTTATTATTTTATTATGTTTTATTTTAATTATTTTATTATGTTTTATTTTTATTATTTTATTATGTTTTATTTTTATTATTTTATTGTGTTTTATTTTTATTATTTTATTATGTTTTATTTTTATTATTTTATTATATTTTATTTTTATTATTTTATTATGTTTTATTTTCATTATTTTATTGTGTTTTATTTTTATTATTTTATTGTGTTTTATTTTTATTATTTTATTATATTTTATTTTTATTATTTTATTGTGTTTTATTTTCATTATTTTATTATGTTTTATTTTTATTATTTTATTATGTTTTATTTTTATTATTTTATTGTGTTTTATTTTCATTATTTTATTGTGTTTTATTTTCATTATTTTATTATGTTTTATTTTTATTATTTTATTGTGTTTTATTTTTATTATTTTATTATGTTTTATTTTTATTATTTTATTATGTTTTATTTTTATTATTTTATTGTGTTTTATTTTTATTATTTTATTGTGTTTTATTTTTATTATTTTATTATGTTTTATTTTTATTATTTTATTATGTTTTATTTTTATTATTTTATTATGTTTTATTTTAATTATTTTATTATGTTTTATTTTCATTATTTTATTATGTTTTATTTTTATTATTTTATTATGTTTTATTTTCATTATTTTATTATGTTTTATTTTTATTATTTTATTGTGTTTTATTTTCATTATTTTATTGTGTTTTATTTTTATTATTTTATTATGTTTTATTTTTATTATTTTATGTTTTATTTTTATTATTTTATTATGTTTTATTTTTATTATTTTATCATGTTTTATTTTTATTATTTTATTATGTTTTATTTTTATTATTTTATTATGTTTTATTTTTATTATTTTATTATGTTTTATTTTCATTATTTTATTATGTTTTATTTTCATTATTTTATTATGTTTTATTTTTATTATTTTATTATGTTTTATTTTTATTATTTTATCATGTTTTATTTTTATTATTTTATTATGTTTTATTTTCATTATTTTATCATGTTTTATTCTTATTATTTTATCATGTTTTATTCTTATTATTTTATTATGTTTTATTTTTATTATTTTATTAAGTCTTATTTTTATTATTTTATTATGCTTTATTTTTATTATTTTATTATGTTTTATTTTCATTATTTTATTATGTTTTATTTTTATTATTTTATGTTTTATTTTTATTATTTTATTAAGTTTTATTTTCATTATTTTATTATGTTTTATTTTTATTATTTTATTATGTTTTATTTTTATTATTTTATTATGTTTTATTTTTATTATTTTATTATGTTTTATTTTCATTATTTTATTATGTTTTATTTTTATTATTTTATTATGTTTTATTTTTATTATTTTATTATGTTTTATTTTTATTATTTTATTATGTTTTATTTTTATTATTTTATTATGTTTTATTTTCATTATTTTATTATGTTTTATTTTTATTATTTTATTATGTTTTATTTTTATTATTTTATTATGTTTTATTTTTATTATTTTATTATGTTTTATTTTTATTATTTTATTATGTTTTATTTTTATTATTTTGTTATGTTTTATTTTCATTATTTTATTATGTTTTATTTTCATTATTTTATTATGTTTTATTTTTATTATTTTATTAAGTTTTATTTTCATTATTTTATTATGTTTTATTTTCATTATTTTATTATGTTTTATTTTTATTATTTTATTATGTTTTATTTTTATTATTTTATTATGTTTTATTTTTATTATTTTATTATGTTTTATTTTCATTATTTTAGTATGTTTTATTTTTATTATTTTATTATGTTTTATTTTCATTATTTTGTTATGTTTTATTTTCATTATTTTATTATGTTTTATTTTTATTATTTTATTATGTTTTATTTTCATTATTTTATTATGTTTTATTTTTATTATTTTATTATGTTTTATTTTTATTATTTTATTATGTTTTATTTTCATTATTTTGTTATGTTTTATTTTTATTATTTTATTGTGTTTTATTTTCATTATTTTATTATGTTTTATTTTTATTATTTTATTATGTTTTATTTTTATTATTTTATTATGTTTTATTTTCATTATTTTATTATGTTTTATTTTTATTATTTTATTATGTTTTATTTTCATTATTTTATCATGTTTTATTTTTATTATTTTATTATGTTTTATTTTTATTATTTTATTATGTTTTATTTTCATTATTTTGTTATGTTTTATTTTTATTATTTTATTGTGTTTTATTTTCATTATTTTATTATGTTTTATTTTTATTATTTTATTATGTTTTATTTTCATTATTTTATCATGTTTTATTTTTATTATTTTATTATGTTTTATTTTTATTATTTTATTATGTTTTATTTTCATTATTTTGTTATGTTTTATTTTTATTATTTTATTATGTTTTATTTTTATTATTTTATTGTGTTTTATTTTCATTATTTTATTATGTTTTATTTTTATTATTTTATTATGTTTTATTTTCATTATTTTATCATGTTTTATTTTTATTATTTTATTATGTTTTATTTTTATTATTTTATTATGTTTTATTTTTATTATTTTATTATGTTTTATTTTTATTATTTTATTATGTTTTATTTTTATTATTTTATTATGTTTTATTTTCATTATTTTGTTATGTTTTATTTTCATTATTTTATTATGTTTTATTTTTATTATTTTATTATGTTTTATTTTCATTATTTTGTTATGTTTTATTTTTATTATTTTATTATGTTTTATTTTTATTATTTTATTATGTTTTATTTTTATTATTTTATTATGTTTTATTTTCATTATTTTGTTATGTTTTATTTTCATTATTTTATTATGTTTTATTTTTATTATTTTATTATGTTTTATTTTCATTATTTTGTTATGTTTTATTTTTATTATTTTATTATGTTTTATTTTTATTATTTTATTATGTTTTATTTTCATTATTTTGTTATGTTTTATTTTTATTATTTTATTATGTTTTATTTTTATTATTTTATTATGTTTTATTTTTATTATTTTATTATGTTTTATTTTCATTATTTTATTATGTTTTATTTTCATTATTTTATTATGTTTTATTTTTATTATTTTATTATGTTTTATTTTTATTATTTTATTATGTTTTATTTTCATTATTTTGTTATGTTTTATTTTTATTATTTTATTATGTTTTATTTTTATTATTTTATTATGTTTTATTTTCATTATTTTATTATGTTTTATTTTTATTATTTTATTATGTTTTATTTTCATTATTTTATCATGTTTTATTTTTATTATTTTATTATGTTTTATTTTTATTATTTTATTGTGTTTTATTTTTATTATTTTATTATGTTTTATTTTTATTATTTTATTATGTTTTATTTTTATTATTTTATTATGTTTTATTTTTATTATTTTATTATGTTTTATTTTTATTATTTTATTATGTTTTATTTTCATTATTTTATCATGTTTTATTTTTATTATTTTATTATGTTTTATTTTTATTATTTTATTATGTTTTATTTTTATTATTTTATTATGTTTTATTTTTATTATTTTATTATGTTTTATTTTTATTATTTTATTATGTTTTATTTTCATTATTTTATTATGTTTTATTTTTATTATTTTATTATGTTTTATTTTCATTATTTTATCATGTTTTATTTTTATTATTTTATTATGTTTTATTTTTATTATTTTATTGTGTTTTATTTTTATTATTTTATTATGTTTTATTTTTATTATTTTATTATATTTTATTTTTATTATTTTATTATGTTTTATTTTTATTATTTTATTATGTTTTATTTTTATTATTTTATTATGTTTTATTTTCATTATTTTATCATGTTTTATTTTTATTATTTTATTATGTTTTATTTTTATTATTTTATTGTGTTTTATTTTTATTATTTTATTATGTTTTATTTTTATTATTTTATTATGTTTTATTTTTATTATTTTATTATGTTTTATTTTCATTATTTTATCATGTTTTATTTTTATTATTTTATTGTGTTTTATTTTTATTATTTTATTATGTTTTATTTTCATTATTTTATCATGTTTTATTTTTATTATTTTATTATGTTTTATTTTTATTATTTTATTGTGTTTTATTTTTATTATTTTATCATGTTTTATTTTCATTATTTTATTATGTTTTATTTTCATTATTATATTATGTTTTATTTTCATTATTTTATCATGTTTTATTTTCATTATTATATTATGTTTTATTTTCATTATTTTATTATGTTTTATTTTTATTATTTTATTATGTTTTATTTTTATTATTTTATTATGTTTTATTTTTATTATTTTATTATGTTTTATTTTTATTATTTTATTATGTTTTATTTTCATTATTATATTATGTTTTATTTTTATTATTTTATTATGTTTTATTTTTATTATTTTATTATGTTTTATTTTCATTATTTTATCATGTTTTATTTTTATTATTTTATTATGTTTTATTTTTATTATTTTATTGTGTTTTATTTTTATTATTTTATCATGTTTTATTTTCATTATTTTATTATGTTTTATTTTCATTATTATATTATGTTTTATTTTCATTATTTTATCATGTTTTATTTTCATTATTATATTATGTTTTATTTTCATTATTTTATTATGTTTTATTTTTATTATTTTATTATGTTTTATTTTTATTATTTTATTATGTTTTATTTTTATTATTTTATTATGTTTTATTTTTATTATTTTATTATGTTTTATTTTCATTATTATATTATGTTTTATTTTCATTATTTTATCATGTTTTATTTTCATTATTTTATTATGTTTTATTTTCATTATTTTATTATGTTTTATTTTTATTATTTTATTATGTTTTATTTTTATTATTTTATTGTGTTTTATTTTTATTATTTTATTATGTTTTATTTTAATTATTTTATTATGTTTTATTTTCATTATTTTATCATGTTTTATTTTCATTATTTTATTATGTTTTATTTTCATTATTTTATTATGTTTTATTTTTATTATTTTATTATGTTTTATTTTCATTATTTTATTGTGTTTTATTTTCATTATTTTATTATGTTTTATTTTTATTATTTTATTATGTTTTATTTTTATTATTTTATTGTGTTTTATTTTTATTATTTTATTGTGTTTTATTTTTATTATTTTATTATGTTTTATTTTAATTATTTTATTATGTTTTATTTTTATTATTTTATTGTGTTTTATTTTTATTATTTTATTATGTTTTATTTTTATTATTTTATTATGTTTTATTTTTATTATTTTATTGTGTTTTATTTTTATTATTTTATTGTGTTTTATTTTTATTATTTTATCATGTTTTATTTTTATTATTTTATTATGTTTTATTTTTATTATTTTATTGTGTTTTATTTTTATTATTTTATTGTGTTTTATTTTTATTATTTTATTATGTTTTATTTTTATTATTTTATTATGTTTTATTTTTATTATTTTATCATGTTTTATTTTTATTATTTTATTGTGTTTTATTTTTATTATTTTATCATGTTTTATTTTTATTATTTTATTATGTTTTATTTTTATTATTTTATTGTGTTTTATTTTTATTATTTTATTATGTTTTATTTTTATTATTTTATTATGTTTTATTTTTATTATTTTATTATGTTTTATTTTTATTATTTTATCATGTTTTATTTTTATTATTTTATTATGTTTTATTTTTATTATTTTATTGTGTTTTATTTTTATTATTTTATTATGTTTTATTTTTATTATTTTATTGTGTTTTATTTTTATTATTTTATCATGTTTTATTTTTATTATTTTATTATGTTTTATTTTTATTATTTTATCATGTTTTATTTTTATTATTTTATTATGTTTTATTTTTATTATTTTATTATGTTTTATTTTTATTATTTTATTATGTTTTATTTTTATTATTTTATCATGTTTTATTTTTATTATTTTATTGTGTTTTATTTTTATTATTTTATTATGTTTTATTTTTATTATTTTATTGTGTTTTATTTTTATTATTTTATTATGTTTTATTTTTATTATTTTATTGTGTTTTATTTTTATTATTTTATCATGTTTTATTTTTATTATTTTATTATGTTTTATTTTTATTATTTTATTGTGTTTTATTTTTATTATTTTATTATGTTTTATTTTTATTATTTTATTATGTTTTATTTTTATTATTTTATTATGTTTTATTTTTATTATTTTATTATGTTTTATTTTAATTATTTTATTGTGTTTTATTTTTATTATTTTATTATGTTTTATTTTTATTATTTTATTATGTTTTATTTTTATTATTTTATTATGTTTTATTTTTATTATTTTATTATGTTTTATTTTTATTATTTTATTATGTTTTATTTTAATTATTTTATTATGTTTTATTTTTATTATTTTATTATGTTTTATTTTTATTATTTTATTATGTTTTATTTTTATTATTTTATCATGTTTTATTTTTATTATTTTATTATGTTTTATTTTTATTATTTTATTATGTTTTATTTTTATTATTTTATTATGTTTTATTTTCATTATTTTATTATGTTTTATTTTAATTATTTTATTATGTTTTATTTTTATTATTTTATTATGTTTTATTTTTATTATTTTATTATGTTTTATTTTTATTATTTTATTATGTTTTATTTTAATTATTTTATTATGTTTTATTTTTATTATTTTATTATGTTTTATTTTTATTATTTTATTATGTTTTATTTTCATTATTTTATTATGTTTTATTTTTATTATTTTATTATGTTTTATTTTTATTATTTTATTGTGTTTTATTTTTATTATTTTATTATGTTTTATTTTAATTATTTTATTATGTTTTATTTTTATTATTTTATTATGTTTTATTTTTATTATTTTATTAAGTTTTATTTTTATTATTTTATTGTGTTTTATTTTTATTATTTTATTGTGTTTTATTTTCATTATTTTATTATGTTTTATTTTTATTATTTTATTGTGTTTTATTTTTATTATTTTATTGTGTTTTATTTTTATTATTTTATTATGTTTTATTTTTATTATTTTATTATGTTTTATTTTTATTATTTTATTAAGTTTTATTTTTATTATTTTATTGTGTTTTATTTTTATTATTTTATTGTGTTTTATTTTCATTATTTTATTATGTTTTATTTTTATTATTTTATTGTGTTTTATTTTTATTATTTTATTGTGTTTTATTTTCATTATTTTATTATGTTTTATTTTTATTATTTTATTGTGTTTTATTTTTATTATTTTATTGTGTTTTATTTTCATTATTTTATTATGTTTTATTTTTATTATTTTATTATGTTTTATTTTTATTATTTTATTGTGTTTTATTTTTATTATTTTATTATGTTTTATTTTAATTATTTTATTATGTTTTATTTTTATTATTTTATTATGTTTTATTTTTATTATTTTATTAAGTTTTATTTTTATTATTTTATTGTGTTTTATTTTTATTATTTTATTGTGTTTTATTTTTATTATTTTATTATGTTTTATTTTTATTATTTTATTGTGTTTTATTTTTATTATTTTATTATGTTTTATTTTAATTATTTTATTATGTTTATTTTTATTATTTTATTATGTTTTATTTTTATTATTTTATTAAGTTTTATTTTTATTATTTTATTGTGTTTTATTTTTATTATTTTATTGTGTTTTATTTTCATTATTTTATTATGTTTTATTTTTATTATTTTATTATGTTTTATTTTAATTATTTTATTATGTTTTATTTTCATTATTTTATTATGTTTTATTTTTATTATTTTATTATGTTTTATTTTTATTATTTTATTAAGTTTTATTTTTATTATTTTATTGTGTTTTATTTTTATTATTTTATTATGTTTTATTTTAATTATTTTATTATGTTTTATTTTTATTATTTTATTATGTTTTATTTTTATTATTTTATTAAGTTTTATTTTAATTATTTTATTATGTTTTATTTTTATTATTTTATTATGTTTTATTTTTATTATTTTATTATGTTTTATTTTCATTATTTTATTGTGTTTTATTTTTATTATTTTATTATGTTTTATTTTTATTATTTTATTATGTTTTATTTTCATTATTTTATTGTGTTTTATTTTTATTATTTTATTATATTTTATTTTTATTATTTTATTATGTTTTATTTTCATTATTTTATTGTGTTTTATTTTTATTATTTTATTATGTTTTATTTTTATTATTTTATTATGTTTTATTTTTATTATTTTATTATGTTTTATTTTTATTATTTTATTATGTTTTATTTTCATTATTTTATTATGTTTTATTTTTATTATTTTATTATGTTTTATTTTTATTATTTTATTATGTTTTATTTTCATTATTTTATTGTGTTTTATTTTTATTATTTTATTATATTTTATTTTTATTATTTTATTATGTTTTATTTTTATTATTTTATTATGTTTTATTTTTATTATTTTATTATGTTTTATTTTTATTATTTTATTATGTTTTATTTTTATTATTTTATCATGTTTTATTTTTATTATTTTATTATGTTTTATTTTTATTATTTTATTATATTTTATTTTTATTATTTTATTATGTTTTATTTTTATTATTTTATTATGTTTTATTTTTATTATTTTATTATGTTTTATTTTTATTATTTTATTGTGTTTTATTTTTATTATTTTATCATGTTTTATTTTTATTATTTTATTATGTTTTATTTTTATTATTTTATTATGTTTTATTTTCATTATTTTATTATGTTTTATTTTAATTATTTTATTATGTTTTATTTTTATTATTTTATTATGTTTTATTTTCATTATTTTATTATGTTTTATTTTCATTATTTTATTATGTTTTATTTTTATTATTTTATTATGTTTTATTTTTATTATTTTATTAAGTTTTATTTTTATTATTTTATTATGTTTTATTTTCATTATTTTATTATGTTTTATTTTTATTATTTTATTATGTTTTATTTTTATTATTTTATTATGTTTTATTTTCATTATTTTATTATGTTTTATTTTTATTATTTTATGTTTTATTTTTATTATTTTATTATGTTTTATTTTTATTATTTTATTATGTTTTATTTTTATTATTTTATTATGTTTTATTTTCATTATTTTATTATGTTTTATTTTCATTATTTTATTATGTTTTATTTTTATTATTTTATTATGTTTTATTTTTATTATTTTATTATGTTTTATTTTTATTATTTTATTATGTTTTATTTTTATTATTTTATCATGTTTTATTTTTATTATTTTATTATGTTTTATTTTTTTCCCTTCTACGTGATGACTTCACCGAAAAAACCAAGAAGATTGCTGCGCCATGTAAATTAAAACAACAATTTTCTAAAACCTTAGCCACAAAACCTCGACTCATCTTCACATGAATGAACGCGTAGACTTTCTGCTCGTACGATTGTGCTGATGGTTGCACTTTATTTACCCGAATCTCTGCCATTACATACAATGAATCAAGAAATGTTAAACAAGCAATGTGATACAATACACTCTCTTAGACATGTGTGTGTGTGTGTCTATGTGTGTATGTGTGTCTATGTGTGTGTGTGTCTATGTGTGTGTGTGTATGTGTGTGTGTCTATGTGTGTGTCTATGTGTGTGTGTGTGTGTATGTGTGTATGTGTGTGTGTCTATGTGTGTGTGTGTGTATGTGTGTGTGTCTATGTGTGTATGTGTGTGTGTATGTGTGTCTATGTGTGTGTATGTGTGTGTCTATGTGTGTGTGTGTCTGTGTGTGTGTGTATATGTGTGTATGTGTGTCTATATGTGTATGTCTATGTGTGTGTGTGTCTATGTGTGTATGTGTGTGTGTATGTTAAACAAGCAATGTGATACAATACACACTCTTAGACA
>NC_136343.1:5334670-5354670 GCF_964198595.1 Lampetra fluviatilis | reverse complement strand
TGCGAAACGTGGACCCCCCTAGTGGAGCATCTTCGCCGGTTGGAAACATTTAGGCTGGCCTGCCTACGATCCATCCTGGGTTTAACCAGGCTGGATTGTGTGAGGAGCTCACAAGTCCTTGAAAGATCTGGGCAAAGTCCCATCAGTGAGCTCCTCCGGCAGGCAAGGCTGCGTTGGCTGGGTCATGTAGCCCGCATGCCCAGCCACCGCATGCCTAAACAGCTTTTGTTCGGCCGGATCGAGGGGGTTAAACGGGCGCGGCACGGGCTAGAGAAGAGATGGAGTGATGTGGTACAGGAGGACGTGGAGCTGAGTGGACTTGCCGATGACTGGTACCAGCGGTGTCAAGATCGGCCTCAGTGGAGGAGGCTCGTGAAGGACGCTACTGGGCAGTTGGAGGCAGTCGCCCTCCAACAACAACGGAGGGCGGAGGAGCGACGCTCACAACAACGAGCGGAGCGCCGGGTGGCTAAAGCACAGCAAGTTGGCACAGTAGGGGGCACAGGTGGTGGATCAGCCAGTCATCTCGGTCATCTCGGTCAGTCGACCCGTGGCACCTGGGTCTGCCCCGTGACCTCCTGCCAGCGGGCGTTCGACACTTCACGTGGCCTCAGGGTGCACATGGCCTGGCACAAGCGTCGTGGTGACGTCACCGCCACTTAGTGGCGAATGGCGGTTGTTGTTGTTGTTGTATGTGTGTCTATGTGTATGTGTGTGTATGTGTGTGTGTGTATGTGTGTATGTGTGTGTGTGTATGTGTGTCTATGTGTGTGGATGTGTGTGTGTGTATGTATGTGTGTCTATGTGTGTGTGTCTATGTGTGTGTGTGTGTGTATGTGTGTGTGTATGTGTGTCTATGTGTGTGTGTGTGTATGTGTGTGTATGTGTGTGTGTGTATGTGTGTGTATGTGTGTGTGTGTATGTGTGTCTATGTGTGTGGATGTGTGTGTGTGTATGTATGTGTGTCTATGTGTGTGTGTCTATGTGTGTGTGTGTGTGTATGTGTGTGTGTATGTGTGTCTATGTGTGTGTGTCTATGTGTGTGTGTGTGTCTATGTGTGTGGGTGTGTGTGTGTGTATGTGTGTCTATGTGTGTGTGTCTATGTGTGTGTGTGTGTATGTGTGTGGATGTGTGTGTATGTGTGTCTATGTGTGTGTGTCTATGTGTGTGTGTGTGTGTCTATGTGTGTGGATGTGTGTGTGTGTATGTGTCTATGTGTGTGTGTCTATGTGTGTGTATGTGTATATGTGTGTGTGTGTCTATGTGTGTGTGTGTGTGTGTCTATGTGTGTGGATGTGTGTGTGTGTCTATGTGTGTGTGTCTATGTGTGTGTGTGTCTATGTGTGTGGATGTGTGTGTATGTGTGTCTATGTGTGTGTGTCTATGTGTGTGTGTGTGTCTATGTGTGTGGATGTGTGTGTGTGTATGTGTGTCTATGTCTGTGTGTGTGTCTATGTGTGTGTGTGTGTGTGTCTATGTGTGTGGATGTGTGTGTCTATGTGTGTGTGTGTATACGTGTGTGTGTCTATGTGTGTGTATGTGTGTGTGTCTGTGTGTGTGTCTATGTGTGTGTGTGTATACGTGTGTGTGTCTATGTGTGTGGATGTGTGTGTGTATGTGTGTCTATGTGTGTGTGTCTATGTGTGTGTGTGTCTATGTGTGTGTATGTGTGTGTGTCTGTGTGTGTGTCTATGTCTGGAGGTGTGTGTGTGTGTATGTGTGTGTGTCTCTGTGTGTGTATGTGTGTGTGTCTATGTCTGTATGTGTGTGTGTGTCTCTGTGTGTGTGTGTATACGTGTGTGTGTCTCTGTGTGTGTCTATGTGTGTGTGTCTATGTGTGTGTGTCTATGTGTGTGTGTCTATGTGTGTGTGTCTATGTGTGTGTGTATGTGTGTGTGTATGTGTGTGTGTATGTGTGTGTGTCTATGTGTGTGTGTCTATGTGTGTGTGTCTATGTGTGTGTATATGTGTGTGTGTATGTGTGTGTGTATGTGTGTGTGTCTATGTGTGTGTGTCTATGTGTGTGTATGTGTGTGTGTCTATGTGTGTGTGTCTATGTGTGTGTATACGTCTGTGTGTCTATGGGTCTCTGTGTGTCTCTATGGGTCTCTGTGTGTGTCTGGGTCTCTGTGTATGTGTGTACACGTGTGTGTGTGTGTGTGGGGAGTGGTGGTGCAGTGGTTAGCGCACTGCGTGTGGGGAGTGGTGGTGCAGTGGTTAGCGCACTGTGTGTGGGGAGTGGTGGTGCAGTGGTTAGCGCACTGCGTGTGGGGAGTGGTGGTGCAGTGGTTAGCGCACTCACAGCCACCACCATCATCCAGTGATAGCGATTATCTGAAGCGGTCCTGGGTCTCCCCTAGGTCGACTCAGCCTCAAATGAATTACCTGGTGCTGTGGTGGTGGTGTAGGCGTGTGTAGTACATAGACACTGCTGCTGCTGCTCGCTAGCTAACAGCACTTGCCCCTACAGCCCTGCTAGAGGCTACCTGGGGGAGCTTTGTCTGTGCGTGTGGTGTGTGTAGTACACAGACACTGCTGCTGCTACTTGCTAGCTAACAGCACTTGCCCCTACAGCCCTGCTAGAGGCTACCTGGGGGAGCTTTGTCTGTTGTTGCCGGAAGGTGTGGTGGTCAGTGCCGTCGGGGGGAGAGGGCCAATTCCGATTGGCCCTCTCCCCTCATGGCGTCTGTGACCACCACAGCGGCCAAAAGGGGGCTCTGGATGGGTGCGAAGGGCTGGTAACCCCTCCACCTTCAGTTGACTACCACCAAACTACGATTTAAAAAAAGTTAAAAGCTTGTGCCGGAGGCCCCGGGGGGACAGGCGTCTATGACGTCTCCTGGCCAAACCCCAATTTGGCGGAGCCAGGAGATGAAGAAACTTCACCCTCGGGGCTGCTCCAGAAACAACGAAAAGCCACTTCGTGTGGCCACGTGGAATGTTCGAACGCTCACTTGCGGAGGAGGAGAGGCTGCCACTCCTCTGTCGGGAGCTGGACCGGTACCGCCTGGATCTCTGTGGCATTCAGGAGGACCGGTGGACTGGTCATGGTGTCTGTGTGTTCAGAGGAGAGGCTGCCACTCCTCTGTCGGGAGCTGGACCGGTACCGCCTGGATCTCTGTGGCATTCAGGAGGTCCGGTGGACCGGCTCTGGCTCCTGCCACCATGAGGGGTGGACAGTCCTCTACTCGGGGCTGGAGACTGCCAAACAACAGGGAGTGGCTCTTCTTCTGAACAAAAGAATGAAGGGGGCGTGGGAGTGTGGCGGTGAGGTGTGGGAAGCCGTAAGCCCCAGGCTACTCTGGGCTCGCCTTCCCATCAACCAGAGGCGAGGAGTGGTGGTCGTGGTTACGTGAAACTACGTGGCCGGGAGTCGGAGCCATTCCCTGTTCAATTTGGGGTGCGACAGGGATGTCCTCTGGCTCCCACATTATTTAACATCTATTTCGACTGCGTAGTTCGTGAAGCCTTCAATAGCTGTACCGGGGGAATTTCCATCTGGTACAGATATAATGGGAGGCTGATCGATGCCCGGGTGCGATCAAGGGATGGCTCCCTATTGGTCAACCACGTTATGTGTGCCGATGATTTGGTAATAGCTGCTCATTCAGAAGAGGAGTTGGAGACGCTGCTGCTGAGACTGGAGCGTGCCACTAAGAGGTGGGGCCTTACCATCAGCCCCACCAAAACGAAGCACCTGCCTGGGTATTTTGTACCATCGGACACTCCACCCCCACAACTCCCAATTGGTGATGGGGCAGTTGTGGAGATAGTTGAGAGTTTCTCATGCCTGGGCAGTGTGCTCATGACCGGCTCCGGTTTAACAGCAGAGGTCTCACTCCGAATCAGTCGAGCGGCAATATCTTTTCATCGGTTGCGTAACGCTGTAGTGTGGAAGCTACCTGGTCTGTCGCTCCGCACGAAGCTTCAGGTCTTCTCGGCCACGGTCATTCCCTCCCTTCTCCACGCTTGCGAAACGTGGACCCCCCTAGTGGAGCATCTTCGCCGGTTGGAAACATTTAGGCTGGCCTGCCTACGATCCATCCTGGGTTTAACCTGCAGGCTGGATTGTGTGAGGAGCTCACAAATCCTTGAAAGATCTGGACAAAGTCCCATCGGTGAGCTCCTCCGGCAGGCAAGGCTGCGTTGGCTGGGCCATGTAGCCCGCATGCCCAGCCACCGCATGCCTAAACAGCTTTTGTTCGGCCGAATCGAGGGGGCTAAACGGGCGCGGCACGGGCTGGAGAAGAGATGGAGTGATGTGGTACAGGAGGACGTGGAGCTGAGTGGACTTGCCGATGACTGGTACCAGCGGTGTCAAGATCGGCCTCTGTGGAGGAGGCTCATGAAGGACGCTACTGGGCAGTTGGAGGCAGTCGCCCTCCAACAACAACGGAGGGCGGAGGAGCGACGCTCACAACAACGAGCGGAGCGCCGGGTGGCTAAAGCACAGCAAGTTGGCACAGTAGGGGGCACAGGTGGTGCATCAGCCAGTCATCTCGGTCATCTCAGTCAGTCGACCCGTGGCACCTGCTGGGTCTGCCCCGTGACCTCCTGCCAGCGGGCGTTCGACACTTCACGTGGTAGCCTCAAGGTGCACATGGCCTGGCACAAGCGTCGTGGTGACGTCACCGCCACTTAGTGGCGAATGGCGGTTGTTGTTGTAGTACATAGACACTGCTGCTGATACTCGCCAGCTCACAGCACTTGCCCCTACAGCCCTGCTAGAGGCTACCTGGGGGAGCTTTGTCTGTATGTGTGGTGTGTGTAGTACATAGACACTGCTGCTACTACTCGCTAGCTCACAGCACTTGCCCCTACAGCCCTGCTAGAGGCTACCTGGGGGAGCTTTGTCTGTGTGTGTTCTACTTCTTGGTGATGGAGAGTTTCAGCTCCATTTGTTCTTGAAGCATGAACTTCTGAATCTGAAGGAGACAAAGAGAGGTGAGTGGGTGAGTGGGTGAGTGGGTGAGTGGGTGAGTGAGTGGGTGGGTGAGTGGGTGAGTGAGTGGGTGGGTGGGTGGGTGAGTGGGTGAGTGGGTGAGTGAGTGGGTGGGTGGGTGGGTGGGTGAGTGAGTGGGTGAGTGGGTGGGTGAGTGAGTGGGTGGGTGAGTGGGTGAGTGAGTGAGTGGGTGAGTGAGTGAGTGAGTGAGTGGTGTGAGTGAGTGGGTGAGTGAGTGAGTGGGTGGGTGAGTGAGTGGGTGGGTGAGTGAGTGGGTGAGTGAGTGAGTGAGTGGGTGGGTGAGTGAGTGGGTGAGTGAGTGGGTGGGTGAGTGGGTGGGTGAGTGAGTGGGTGAGTGAGTGAGTGGGTGAGTGAGTGGGTGGGTGAGTGAGTGGGTGAGTGAGTGAGTGGGTGAGTGGGTGGGTGTGTGAGTGAGTGAGTGGGTGGGTGAGTGAGTGGGTGGGTGAGTGGGTGGGTGGGTGGGTGAGTGAGTGGGTGAGTGGGTGGGTGAGTGGGTGAGTGAGTGAGTGGGTGAGTGAGTGGGTGAGTGAGTGGGTGAGTGAGTGGGTGGGTGAGTGAGTGGGTGAGTGAGTGAGTGGGTGAGTGGGTGTGTGAGTGAGTGAGTGGGTGGGTGAGTGGGTGGGTGAGTGGGTGGGTGGGTGGGTGGGTGAGTGAGTGAGTGGGTGGGTGTGTGCGTGAGTGAGTGGGTGGGTGAGTGGGTGGGTGAGTAGATGAGTGAGTGAGTGAGTGGGTGAATGGATGAGTGAGTTGGTGAGTGAGTGAGTGGGTGAGTGAGTGAGTGAGTGGGTGAGTGAGTGGGTGAGTGAGTGGGTGGGTGAGTGAGTGGGTTATTGAGTGGGTGAGTGAGTGAGTGGGTGGATGAGTGAGTGGGTGGGTGAGTGAGTGGGTGAGTAAGTGGGTGAGTGAGTGGGTGGGTGAGTGAGTGGGTGGGTGAGTGGGTGGGTGAGTGAGTGAGTGGGTGGGTGAGTGGGTGAGTGAGTGAGTGAGTGGGTGAGTAAGTGGGTGAGTGAGTGGGTGGGTGAGTGAGTGGGTGGGTGAGTGGGTGGGTGAGTGAGTGAGTGGGTGGATGAGTGAGTGGGTGGGTGAGTGAGTGGGTGAGTAAGTGGGTGAGTGAGTGGGTGGGTGGGTGAGTGAGTGGGTGGGTGAGTGGGTGGGTGAGTGAGTGAGTGGGTGGGTGGGTGGGTGAGTGGGTGAGTGAGTGAGTGGGTGAGTGGGTGGGTGGGTGAGTGAGTGAGTGAGTGGGTGAGTGAGTGGGTGGGCGAGTGGGTGAGTGAGTGGGTGGGTGGGTGGGTGAGTGGGTGGGTGGGTGAGTGGGTGGGTGAGTGAGTGAGTGGGTGAGTGAGTGGTTGAGTGACATGGTGAGTGAGTGGGTGGGTGAGTGAGTGAGTGGTTGAGTGAGTGGTTGAGTGACACGGTGAGTGACAAGGTGAGTGACATGGTGAGTGACATGGTGAGTGACATGGTGAGTGGGTGAGTGGGTGAGTGACATGGTGAGTGAGTGAGTGGGTGGGTGAGTGAGTGAGTGGGTGAGTGAATGAGTGAGTGGTTGAGTGAGTGAGTGAGTGGTTGAGTGAGTGGTTGAGTGACATGGTGAGTGACATGGTGAGTGGGTGAGTGGGTGAGTGACATGGTGAGTCCGTGAGTGGGTGGGTGAGTGAGTGAGTGGTTGAGTGAGTGGTTGAGTGACACGGTGAGTGACAAGGTGAGTGACATGGTGAGTGACATGGTGAGTGACATGGTGAGTGGGTGAGTGGGTGAGTGACATGGTGAGTGCGTGAGTGGGTGGGTGAGTGAGTGAGTGGTTGAGTGAGTGGTTGAGTGACACGGTGAGTGACAAGGTGAGTGACATGGTGAGTGACAAGGTGAGTGACATGGTGAGTGACATGGTGAGTGATATGGTGAGTGGGTGAGTGGGTGAGTGACATGGTGAGTGCGTGAGTGGGTGGGTGAGTGAGTGAGTGGTTGAGTGAGTGGTTGAGTGACACGGTGAGTGACAAGGTGAGTGACACGGTGAGTGACATGGTGAGTGAATGAGTGAGTGGTTGAGTGAGTGAGTGGTTGAGTGAGTGAGTGGTTGAGTGAGTGGTTGAGTGACATGGTGAGTGACATGGTGAGTGACATGGTGAGTGACATGGTGAGTGACATGGTGAGTGGGTGAGTGGGTGAGTGACATGGTGAGTGAGTGAGTGGGTGGGTGAGTGAGTGAGTGGGTGAGTGAATGAGTGAGTGGTTGAGTGAGTGAGTGGTTGAGTGAGTGGTTGAGTGACACGGTGAGTGACACGGTGAGTGACACGGTGAGTGACACGGTGAGTGACATGGTGAGTGACATGGTGAGTGGGTGAGTGAGTGAGTGAGTGGTTGAGTGAGTGAGTGGTTGAGTGACACGGTGAGTGACACGGTGAGTGACACGGTGAGTGACACGGTGAGTACGTCACCTTCCCCGTCACGGTGAGTGGGAACGAATCCACCATCACCACGTAACGTGGCACCTTGAAGTGAGCCACCTGGGGGAGGGGCACACACACACCACGCACACAGACAAAGCTCCCCCAGGTAGCCTCCAGCAGGGCAGCAGGGGCAAGTGCTGCTAGTAGCAGCAGTGTCTATGTACTACACACACCACGCACACAGACAAAGCTCCCCCAGGTAGCCTCCAGCAGGGCAGCAGGGGCAAGTGCTGCTAGTAGCAGCAGTGTCTATGTACTACACACACCACGCACACAGACAAAGCTCCCCCAGGTAGCCTCTAGCAGGGCTCTAGGGGCAAGTGCTGCGAGCTAGCAAGTAGCAGCAGCAGTGTCTATGTACTCATGAATATTAATGAGGTGGGTGTGTCTCCATGACGTCATGAATATTAATGAGGTGGGTGTGTCTCCATGACGTCATGAATATTAATGAGGTGGGTGTGTCTCCATGACGTCATGAATATTAACGAGGTGGGTGTGTCTCCATGACGTCATGAATATTAACGAAGTGGGTGTGTCTCCATGACGTCATGAATATTAATGAGGTGGGTGTGTCTCCATGACGTCATGAATATTAACGAGGTGGGTGTGTCTCCATGACGTCATGAATATTAACGAGGTGGGTGTGTCTCCATGACGTCATGAATATTAACGAGGTGGGTGTGTCTCCATGACGTCATGAATATTAACGAGGTGGGTGTGTCTCCATGACGTCATGAATATTAACGAGGTGGGTGTGTGTCCACCCCCTCATGCATATTCATGAGATGGGCGTGTCCCCACCCCTTGATGAATATTCATGAGGTGGGCGTGGCCTCACCCCTCATGCATATTCATGAGATGGGTGTGGCCTCACTACTCATGCATATTCATGAGATGGGCGTGGCCTCACCCCTCATGCATATTCATGAGATGGGCGTGGCCCCACCCCTTGATGAATATTCACGAGATGGGCGTGGCCTCACCCCTAATGAATATTCATGAGGTGGGCGGTGCCTCACTCCTCATGCATATTCATGAGATGGGCGTGGCCTCACCCCTTGATGAATATTGGCGAGATGGGCGTGGCCTCACCCATAATGAATATTCATGAGGTGGGCGTGGCCTCACCCCTCATGCATATTCATGAGATGGGCGGTGCCTCACTCCTCATGCATATTCATGAGATGGGCGTGGCCTCACCCCTTGATGAATATTGGCGAGATGGGCGTGGCCTCATCCATAATGAATATTCATGAGGTGGGCGTGGCCTCACCCCTCATGCATATTCATGAGATGGGCGGTGCCTCACTCCTCATGCATATTCATGAGGTGGGCGTGGCCTCACCCCTTGATGAATATTGGCGAGATGGTCGCGGCCTCACCCCTAATGAATATTCATGAGGTGGGCGTGGCCTCACCCCTCATGCATATTCATTAGATGGGCGGTGCCTCACTCCTCATGCATATTCATGAGATGGGCGTGGCCTCACCCCTCATGCATATTCATGAGGTGGGCGTGGCCTCGTCTCCCTCATGAATATTAATCACCTTGTCTTGGCAGAAGGCGCGGACGTCATCCGGGGTGAGCTTGGAGCCCTGCTTGAGTCGGATGCAGGCGCAGAGCTCCTCACCCATCCTGTCATCACTCACCCCCACCACCTACACCATCAACAACATCAACAACATCAACAACATCAACAAGATCAACAACAACAACAACATCAACAACAACATCAACATCATCAACAACATCAACAACAACATCACACAGAGCTCCTCCCCCATCCTGTCATGATGATGTTGATGATGATGTTAATGATGATGATGTTGATGTTGCTGCTGCTGATGATGATGATGTTGATGTTGCTGCTGATGATGATGATGATGTTGCTGCTGATGATGATGATGATGTTGATGATGCTGCTGATGATGATGATGTTACCTGGGCCTCAGCAATCCCCTCCATCTGGTGCAGGACACTCCCCACCTCTGCTGGGTAAATGATGATGTTGATGATGATGCTGCTGATGCTGCTTCTGCTATTGATGATGTTGATGATGATGATGCTGATGATGCTGCTGATGATGATGATGTTACCTGGGCCTCTGCAATCCCCTCCATCTGGTGCAGGACACTCCCCACCTCTGCTGGGTAGATGTTGATGATGATGTTGATGATGATGCTGCTGATGCTGCTTCTGCTATTGATGATGTTGATGATGATGTTGATGATGATGCTGCTGATGATGATGATGTTACCTGGGCCTCAGCAATCCCCTCCATCTGGTGCAGGACACTCCCCACCTCTGCTGGGTAGATGTTGATGATGATGTTGATGATGATGCTGCTGATGCTGCTGCTGATGATGATGCTGATGATGCTGCTGATGATGATGATGTTACCTGGGCCTCAGCAATCCCCTCCATCTGGTGCAGGACACACTCCACCTCTGCTGGGTAGATGTTTTCTCCGCCCCGAATCACCAAATCTTTGAGGCGACCAACGATCTGACAGTAGCCCAGAGGATCCAGTATGGCCAGATCCCTGTAGCATCAACGTCATCATCATCAGCAGCAGCATCATCAGTAGAATCATCATCAGCAGTAGCAGCATCATCATCAGTAGAATCATCATCAGCAGTAGCATCATCATCAACATCATCAGCAGCATCATCATCAGTAGCATCATCAGCATCAGCAGCATCATCATCATCAACATCATCAGCAGCATCATCATCAGCAGCAGCATCATCAGCAGCAACATCATCATCAGCAGCAGCATCATCATCAGCAACATCATCATCAACATCATCATCAGCAACATCATCATCATCAGCATCATCGTCAGCATCATCATCAGTAGCAGCAGCATCATCATCAGTAGCAGCAGCATCATCATCAGCAGCAGCAGCATCATCATCAGCAGCATCATCATCAGCAGCATCATCAGCATCAGCAGCATCATCAGCAGCAGCATCATCAGCAGCATCATCAGCATCAGCAGCATCATCAGCAGCATCATCATCAGCAGCATCATCAGCATCATCATCAGCAGCATCATCAGCATCATCATCAGCAGCATCATCATCAGCAGCATCATCAGCAGCATCAGCAGCAGCATCAGCAGCAGCATCATCATCATCATCAGCATCATCATCATCATCATCAGCAGCATCATCATCATCAGCAGCAGCATCATCATCATCATCATCAGCATCATCATCATCATCAGCAGCATCATCATCATCAGCAGCATCATCATCAGCAGCAGCATCATCATCATCATCAGCAGCATCAGCAGCAGCATCATCTTCAGTAGCAGCAGCAGGTGGTGATGGTGATGATGATGATGATGGTGATGATGGTGGTGATGATGGTGGTGATGGTGATGATGGTGATGATGGTGGTGATGGTGATGGTGGTGATGGTGGTGATGGTGATGGTGGTGATGGTGATGATGATGATGGTGATGATGGTGGTGATGGTGGTGATGGTGATGGTGGTGATGGTGATGGTGGTGATGGTGGTGATGGTGATGATGATGATGATGATGGTGGTGATGGTGATGGTGGTGATGGTGATGGTGGTGATGGTGATGGTGGTGATGGTGATGATGATGATGGTGATGATGGTGGTGATGGTGGTGATGGTGATGGTGGTGATGGTGATGGTGGTGATGGTGATGATGATGATGGTGGTGATGGTGATGGTGGTGATGGTGATGGTGGTGATGGTGATGGTGGTGATGGTGATGATGATGATGGTGATGATGGTGGTGATGGTGGTGATGGTGATGGTGGTGATGGTGATGGTGGTGATGGTGATGGTGGTGATGGTGATGATGATGGTGGTGATGATGATGGTGATGATGGTGATGATGGTGATGATGGTGGTGATGGTGGTGATGGTGATGGTGGTGATGGTGATGGTGGTGATGGTGATGATGATGGTGGTGATGATGATGATGGTGATGATGGTGGTGATGGTGATGGTGGTGATGGTGATGGTGGTGATGGTGATGGTGGTGATGGTGATGATGATGGTGGTGATGATGGTGGTGATGGTGGTGATGGTGATGGTGGTGATGGTGATGGTGGTGATGGTGTTGATGGTGGTGATGGTGATGGTGGTGATGGTGATGATGGTGATGGTGATGATGGTGTTGATGGTGATGATGGTGATGGTGGTGATGGTGATGGTGGTGATGGTGATGATGGTGATGGTGATGATGGTGTTGATGGTGATGATGGTGATGGTGGTGATGGTGATGGTGGTGATGGTGATGATGGTGATGATGGTGATGGTGGTGATGGTGATGGTGGTGATGGTGATGGTGGTGGATGGTGATGATGATGATGGTGATGATGGTGGTGATGGTGGTGATGGTGATGGTGGTGATGGTGATGGTGGTGATGGTGATGGTGGTGATGGTGATGATGATGGTGGTGATGATGATGGTGATGATGGTGGATGATGAGTGATGGATGGTGGTGATGGTGGTGATGGTGGTGATGGTGATGGTGGTGATGGTGATGATGATGGTGGTGATGATGATGGTGATGATGGTGATGATGGTGGTGATGGTGATGGTGGTGATGGTGATGGTGGTGATGGTGATGGTGGTGATGGTGATGATGATGGTGGTGATGATGGTGGTGATGGTGTGGTGGTGATGGTGATGGTGGTTGGATGGTGATGGTGGTGATGGTCGTTGATGGGTGATGGTGGTGATGGTGGTGATGGTGATGATGGTGATGGTGATGATGGTGTTGATGGTGATGATGGTGAGTGGTGATGGTGGTGATGGTGAGTTGATGGTGTTGATGGTGATGATGGTGATGATGGTGATGGTGATGATGTGTTGATGGTGGTGATGGTGATGGTGATGATGGTGTGTGATGTGGTGTGATGATGATGGTGTTGATGGTGATGATGGTGATGGTGATGATGGTGTTGATGGTGGTGATGGTGATGATGGTGGTGATGGTGGTGATGATGATGGTGTTGATGGTGATGATGGGTGATGGTGATGATGGTGGTGATGGTGGTGATGGTGATGATGGTGGTATGATGGTGGTGATGATGGTGGTGATGATGGTGGTGGTGATGGTGTGATGATGGTGATGAGGTGGTGATGGTGGTGATGATGGTGGTGATGGTGGTGATGGTGATGTGGTGGTGATGGTGGATGGCTGAGTCGATGGTGGTGATGGGTTGATGGTGGTGATGGTGATTGGTGGTGATGCGGTGATGGTGATGATGAGTGATGAGGTGATTGTGGTGATGGTGATGGTGGTGATGGTGATGGTGGTGATGGTGATGGTGGGATGGTGATGGTGATGATGATGATGAGGTGATGATGGTGGTGATGGTGGAGTGGTGATGGTGGTTGATGGTGATGGTGGTGATGGTGATGATGATGATGGTGGTTGATGGTGATGGTGGTGATGGTGATGGTGGTGATGGTGATGGTGTGAGTGGTGTGATGATGATGGTGATGATTGGTGGATGATGGTGATGATGGTGGTGATGGTGATGTGCTGGTGATGTGTGTGATGGTGGTGATGGTGATGATGGTGATGGTGGTGATGGTGAGGTGGTGTGGTGATGGTGACTGGTGATGAAGTCGTTGGTGTGATTTGATGGTGGTGTAGATGAGTGGTGTTGATGGTGATGATGTGCTGGTGTTGATGGTGTGATGGTGGTGATGTGATGGTGATGTTGGTGATGGATGGTGATGGTGATGATGGTGGTAGCATGATGATGAGTGATGAAGGTGATGATGGTGTGTGTATGGTGGGATGGATGGTGATGGTGATGGTGATGATGAGATGATGGTGATGATGGTGTGTGATGGTGGATGTGAGTGGTGATGGTTGATGGTGGTGATGGATGGATGGTGGTGATGGTGATAGTGTGATGTGATGGTGACTGATGATGGTGATGATGGTGATGTAGCTGTGGTGTGATGCAGTGATCTGATGATGGTTGTGCTATGAGCTGGTGATTGTGATGGTGGATGATTGGTGATGGTGGTGATGGTGATGGGGTGATGGCAGATGATGATGGTGGTGATGAATTGGTGGTGATGGTGATGGTGGTGATGGTGATGGTGGTGATGGTGATGATGATGGTGGTGATGATGGTGGTGATGGTGGTGATGGTGATGGTGGTGATGGTGATGGTGGTGATGGTGTTGATGGTGATGGTGGTGATGGTGATGGTGGTGATGGTGATGATGGTGTTGATGGTGATGATGGTGATGGTGGTGATGGTGATGGTGGTGATGGTGATGATGGTGATGGTGATGATGGTGTTGATGGTGATGATGGTGATGGTGGTGATGGTGATGGTGGTGATGGTGATGATGGTGATGGTGATGATGGTGTTGATGGTGGTGATGGTGATGGTGATGATGGTGGTGATGGTGGTGATGATGATGGTGTTGATGGTGATGATGGTGATGGTGATGATGGTGTTGATGGTGGTGATGGTGATGGTGATGATGGTGGTGATGGTGGTGATGATGATGGTGTTGATGGTGATGATGGTGATGGTGATGATGGTGGTGATGGTGATGGTGGTGATGGTGGTGATGGTGATGGTGTTGATGGTGGTGGTGATGATGGTGTTGATGGTGGTGATGGTGATGGTGATGATGGTGGTGATGGTGGTGATGATGATGGTGTTGATGGTGATGATGGTGATGGTGATGATGGTGTTGATGGTGGTGATGGTGATGGTGATGATGGTGGTGATGGTGGTGATGATGATGGTGTTGATGGTGGTGATGGTGATGGTGGTGATGGTGTTGATAGTGGTGGTGATGGTGATGATGGTGATGGTGGTGATGGTGTTGATGATGATGTTGATGCTACTACTGCTACTACTGCTACTGCTGCTGATGATGATGCTGATGCTACTACTGCTACTACTACTGCTACTACTGCTGCTACTACTGCTGCTGATGATGATGCTACTACTACTGCTGCTGATGATGATGCTGCTACTACTGCTTCTACTACTGCTACTGCTGCTGATGATGATGCTACTGCTACTACTACTACTGCTGCTGATGATGATGCTGCTACTACTGCTGCTACTACTACTGCTGCTGATGATGATGATGCTGCTGCTACTGCTACTGCTGCTGAAGTCTCACCCAGTGCGGTACCATCCCTCCGGCGTGATCGCGTTGGCTGTGCTTGCCGCGTCTCCCCAGTATCCGCGCATCACGCAGTGACCACGCACCCACAGCTCGCCCTGACGTCCACACGGCAGCAGGGCGAGCGACGTGGGATCCACCACCTTCGCCTGTGGCGGGGAGGACGACGAAAATCGATGGTCAATAATCAATAATCATCGTCGAGATCAATAATCATCGAAAGCAGCAGCAGCAGGGCTCTACTCACTCACTCACTCAGCCAGACACTCACCCACTCACCCACTCACCCACCCACCCACCCACTCACCCACCCACCCACTCACCCACCCACCCACCACTCACCCACCACCCACCCACCCACCCACCCACCCACCCACCCACCCCACCCACCCACCCACCCACCACCACTCACCCACCACCCACCCCCCACCCCCCACCCACTCACCCACCCACCCCCCACCCACTCACCCACCTACCCCCCACCCACCCACCACCCACTCACACCACCCACCCCACCCCCACCCCACCCACCCACTCACCCCACCCACCCACTCACCCACCCACCACACCCACCCACCCACCCACCCACCCCACCCACCCACCCCCACTCACCAACCACCCACTCACCCACCCACCCACTCACCCACCCCACTCACCCACTCACCCACCCACCCACCCACTCACCCACCCACCCACCCACCCACCCACTCACCCACTCACCCACCCACCCACCCACCCACTCACACACCCACCCACCCACCCACTCACCCATTCACCCACCCACTCACCCACTCACCCACCCACTCACCCACTCACCCACCCACTCACTCACCCACCCACCCACCCACCCCACCCACTCACCCACTCACCCACCCACCCACCCACCCACTCACTCACCCACCCACCCACCCACCCACCCACTCACCCACCCACTCACCCACCCACTCACTCACCCACCCACCCACCCACCCACCCACCCACCCACCCACCCACCCACCCACTCACCCACCCACTCACCCACCCACCCACTCACCCACCCACTCACCCACCCACTCACCCACCCACCCACCCACCCCACCCACTCACCCACTCACCCACCCACCCACCCACCCACTCACCCACCCACTCACCCACTCACCCACCCACCCACCCACCCACTCACCCACCCACCCACCCACTCACCCACTCACCCACTCACCCACCCACCCACCCACTCACACACCCACCCACCCACCCCACCCACTCACCCACTCACCCACCCACTCACCCACTCACCCACTCACCCACCCACTCACCCACTCACCCACTCACTCACCCACTCACCCACCCACTCACTCACCCACCCACCCACACACCCACCCACCCACCTCAATGTGTGGACCCACACATCCCACGGTATGGGTCTTGTGGTAAAGGTCATCTCGAGGGTATCCGATGAAGGTCACCGGACTGCTCTCTGTGGCTCCGTAGGCAATCTGTGCAGTGTGGAAGTCATCATCAGCATCATCAGCATCATCAGCATCATCAGCAGCAGCATCATCAGCATCAGTAGTAGCAGTGTCATCATCATCATCATCAGTAGCAGCGTCATCATCATCATCAGCAGCAGCAGTGCCATCATCATCATCATCAGTAGTAGTGTCATCATCATCAGTAGTAGCAGCATCAGCATGACACCCACCCACTCACCCACCCACTCACCCACCCACTCACCCACTCACTCACCCCCAACCCACTCACTCACTCACCCACTCATCCACTCACCCACCTACCCACCCACCCACTCACCCACCCACTCACCCACCCACTCACCCACCCACTCACCCACCCACTCACCCACCCACCCACCCACTCACCCACCCACTCACTCACTCACCGTGAACTCCGGTAAGTTCATGGCGTTGATGACGTTCTTGACAAGCTCCGGTGGACACGGAGAGCCGGCCATGATGCCTGAGTGACAACAACAACAACAACCACAACTGCAACAACAACCACAACAACTGCAACAACAACCACAACATCAACCACAACATCAACCACAACATCAACCACAACAACACCAACAACAACAACCACAACATCAACCACAACATCAACCACAACAACACCAACAACAACAACATCAACCACAACTGCAACAACAACAACAATAACCACATCAACAACCACAACATCAACCACAACAACACCAACAACAACAACAATAACCACATCAACAACCACACCAACGACAACAAAACCACAACAACAACCACAACAACCACAACAACAATAACCACATCAACAACCACAACATCAACCACAACAACACCAACAACAACAACAATAACCACATCAACAACCACACCAACGACAACAAAACCACAACAACAACCACAACAACCACAACAATAACGACAACAACACCAACAACAATCACAACAACAACCACAACAACCACAACATTTAAGCACAACAGTCACAACGACCACACCATCAACAACAACAACCAGAGCCACAACAATCACAACCACAACAACAACCAGATCAATCACAACAACAACCAGATCAATCACAATAACACGCCACCTGCAGGGTCTGCCCCGTGACCTCCTCCTCATGCACCTAGCCTGGCACAGCAGTCAACCCATGGCACCTGCAGGGTCTGTCACGTGACCTCCTCCTCATGCACCTAGCCTGGCACAGCAGTCAACCCATGGCTCCTGCTGGGTCTGTCACGTGACCTCCTCCTCATGCACCTAGCCTCTGCTGGGTCTGTCACGTGACCTCCTCCTCATGCACCTAGCCTGGCACAGCAGTACAACCCATGGCACCTGCAGGGTCTGTCACGTGACCTCCTCCTCATGCACCTAGCCTGGCACAGCAGTACAACCCATGGCACCTGCTGGGTCTGTCACGTGACCTCCTCCTCATGCACCTAGCCTGGCACAGCAGTCAACCCATGGCGCCTGCTGGGTCTGTCACGTGACCTCCTCATGCACCTAGCCTGGCACAGCAGTCAACCCATGGCACCTGCTGGGTCTGTCACGTGACCTCCTGCACCTAGCCTGGCACAGCAGTCAACCCATGGCACCTGCAGGGTCTGTCCCGTGACCTCCTCCTCATGCACCTAGCCTGGCACAGCAGTCAACCCATGGCACCTGCAGGGTCTGTCCCGTGACCTCCTCCTCATGCACCTAGCCTGGCACAGCAGTCAACCCATGGCACCTGCAGGGTCTGTCACGTGACCTCCTCCTGGTGCACCTAGCCTGGCACAGCAGTCAACCCATGGCACCTGCTGGGTCTGTCACGTGACCTCCTCCTCATGCACCTAGCCTGGCACAGCAGTACAACCCATGGCACCTGCTGGGTCTGTCACGTGACCTCCTCCTCATGCACCTAGCCTGGCACAGCAGTCAACACATGGCACCTGCAGGGTCTGTCCCGTGACCTCCTCATGCACCTAGCCTGGCACAGCAGCACAACCCATGGCGCCTGCAGGGTCTGTCCCGTGACCTCCTCCTCATGCACCTAGCCTGGCACAGCAGTCAACCCATGGCTCCTGCTGGGTCTGCCACGTGACCTCCTCCTCATGCACCTAGCCTGGCACAGCAGTCAACCCATGGCTCCTGCTGGGTCTGCCACGTGACCTCCTCCTCATGCACCTAGCCTGGCACAGCAGTCAACCCATGGCACCTGCAGGGTCTGCCACGTGACCTCCTCCTCATGCACCTAGCCTGGCACAGCAGTCAACCCATGGCTCCTGCTGGGTCTGCCACGTGACCTCCTCCTCATGCACCTAGCCTGGCACAGCAGTCAACCCATGGCTCCTGCTGGGTCTGCCACGTGACCTCCTCCTCATGCACCTAGCCTGGCACAGCAGTCAACCCATGGCACCTGCTGGGTCTGTCACGTGACCTCCTCCTCATGCACCTAGCCTGGCACAGCAGTCAACCCATGGCTCCTGCTGGGTCTGCCACGTGACCTCCTCCTCATGCACCTAGCCTGGCACAGCAGTCAACCAATGGCTCCTGCTGGGTCTGTCACGTGACCTCCTCCTCATGCGCCTAGCCTGGCACAGCAGTCAACCCATGGCACCTGCAGGGTCTGTCCCGTGACCTCCTCCTCATGCACCTAGCCTGGCACAGCAGTCAACCCATGGCACCTGCAGGGTCTGTCCCGTGACCTCCTCCTCATGCACCTAGCCTGGCACAGCAGCACAACCCATGGCTCCTGCTGGGTCTGTCACGTGACCTCCTCCTGGTGCACCTAGCCTGGCACAGCAGTCGACCCATGGCACCTGCTGGGTCTGTCACGTGACCTCCTCATGTACCTAGCCTGGCACAGCAGTCAGCCCATGGCACCTGCAGGGTCTGTCACGTGACCTCCTCATGCACCTAGCCTGGCACAGCAGCACAACCCATGGCGCCTGCAGGGTCTGTCACGTGACCTCCTCCTCATGCACCTAGCCTGGCACAGCAGTCAACCCATGGCTCCTGCTGGGTCTGCCACGTGACCTCCTCCTCATGCACCTAGCCTGGCACAGCAGTCAACCCATGGCTCCTGCAGGGTCTGTCACGTGACCTCCTCCTCATGCACCTAGCCTGGCACAGCAGTCAACCCATGGCTCCTGCAGGGTCTGTCACGTGACCTCCTCCTCATGCACCTAGCCTGGCACAGCAGTCAACCCGTGGCACCTGCTGGGTCTGTCCCGTAGGTGTGGTTGTTGTTGTTGCTATGGCTATTGTTGCTATGGTTGCTGTTGCTATGGTTGCTGTTGCTATGGTTGCTGTTGCTATGGTTGCTGTTGATATGGTTGCTGTTGCTATGGTTGCTGTTGCTATGGTTATTATTGCTATGGTTGCTGTTGCTCTGGTTGTTGTTGTTGCTATGGTTGCTGTTGCTATGATTGCTGTTGTTGCTATGGTTGCTGTTGCTATGGTTGCTGTTGCTATGGTTGCTGTTGCTATGGTTGCTGTTGCTATCGTTGCTGTTGCTATGGTTGCTGTTGCTATGGTTGCTGTTGCTATGATTGCTGTTGTTGCTATGGTTGCTGTTGCTATGGTTGCTGTTGCTATGGTTGCTGTTGCTATGGTTGTTGATGTACCTGTGGTGAGTGAGGTGAGGTCATAGGAGGAGAAGTCTGGTTGCTGTTGTTGCTATGGTTGCTGTTGCTATGGTTGCTGTTGCTATGGTTGCTGTTGTTGCTATGGTTGCTGTTGCTATGGTTGCTGTTGCTATGGTTGTTGATGCTATGGTTGCTGTTGCTATGGTTGCTATTGTTGCTATGGTTGCTGTTGCTATGGTTGCTATTGTTGCTATGGTTGCTGTTGCTATGGTTGCTGTTGTTATGGTTACTGTTGCTATGGTTGCTGTTGCTATGGTTATTGTTGCTATGGTTGTTGATGTACCTGTGGTGAGTGAGGTGAGGTCATAGGAGGAGA
>NC_136343.1:5301782-5334470 GCF_964198595.1 Lampetra fluviatilis | reverse complement strand
ACACACACTGCACACACACTGCACACACACACTGCACACACACACTGCACACACACACTGCACACACACTGCACACACACTGCACACACACACTGCACACACACTGCACACACACTGCACACACACACTGCACACACACTGCACACACACTGCACACACACACTGCACACACACTGCACACACACTGCACACACACACTGCACACACACTGCACACACACTGCACACACACTGCACACACACACTGCACACACACACTGCACACACACACTGCACACACACTGCACACACACTGCACACACACTGCACACACACTGCACACACACTGCACACACACACTGCACACACACTGCACACACACTGCACACACACACTGCACACACACTGCACACACACTGCACACACACACTGCACACACACACACTGCACACACACACTGCACACACACTGCACACACACACTGCACACACACTGCACACACACACTGCACACACACTGCACACACACACACTGCACACACACACTGCACACACACTGCACACACACACTGCACACACACACTGCACACACACACACTGCACACACACACTGCACACACACTGCACACACACACTGCACACACACTGCACACACACACTGCACACACACTGCACACACACACACTGCACACACACACTGCACACACACTGCACACACACACTGCACACACACTGCACACACACTGCACACACACTGCACACACACACTGCACACACCACACTGCACACACACACACTGCACACACACACTGCACACACACTGCACACACACACTGCACACACACTGCACACACACACTGCACACACACTGCACACACACACACTGCACACACACACTGCACACACACTGCACACACACACTGCACACACACTGCACACACACTGCACACACACACTGCACACACACTGCACACACACTGCACACACACTGCACACACACACTGCACACACACACTGCACTCACACACACTGCACACACACACTGCACACACACTGCACACACACTGCACACACACACTGCACACACACACTGCACACACACACACTGCACACACACACTGCACACACACTGCACACACACACTGCACACACACTGCACACACACACTGCACACACACTGCACACACACACACTGCACACACACACTGCACACACACTGCACACACACACTGCACACACACTGCACACACACTGCACACACACACTGCACACACACACTGCACACACACACTGCACACACACTGCACACACACACTGCACACACACACTGCACACACACTGCACACACACACTGCACACACACACTGCACACACACACTGCACACACACTGCACACACACTGCACACACACACTGCACACACACTGCACACACACACTGCACACACACTGCACACACACACAGCACACACACTGCACACACACACTGCACACACACACTGCACACACACACACTGCACACACACACTGCACACACACACACTGCACACACACACTGCACACACACTGCACACACACACTGCACACACACACACACTGCACACACACTGCACACACACTGCACACACACACTGCACACACACTGCACACACACACTGCACACACACACTGCACACACACTGCACACACACACTGCACACACACACACTGCACACACACACTGCACACACACACTGCACACACACTACACACTGCACACACACTGCACACACACACTGCACACACACTGCACACACACTGCACACACTGCACACACACTGCACACACACACTGCACACACACACTGCACACACACTGCACACACACACTGCACACACACTGCACACACACACTGCACACACACACTGCACACACACACTGCACACACACTGCACACACACACTGCACACACACTGCACACACTGCACACACACACTGCACACACACTGTACACACACACTGCACACACACTGCACACACACACTGCACACACACTGCACACACTGCACACACACAGCACACAACACACACACACAGCACACACACACTGCACACACACTGCACACACACACTGCACACACACACTGCACACACACACTGCACACACACTGCACACACACACTGCACACACACACTGCACACACACTGCACACACACACTGCACACACACACTGCACACACACTGCACACACACACTGCACACACACACTGCACACACACACTGCACACACACACTGCACACACACTGCACACACACTGCACACACACACTGCACACACACTGCGCACACACACACTGCACACACACACTGCACACACACACTGCACACACACACTGCACACACACTGCACACACACTGCACACACACTGCACACACAATGCACACACACTACACAAACACTGCACACACACTACACACACACTGCACACACACTGCACACACACTGCACACACACTGCACACACACACTGCACTCACACACTGCACACACACACTGCACACACACACTGCACACACACTGCACACACACACTGCACACACACTGCACACACACACTGCACACACACTGCACACACACACTGCACACACACTGCACACACACTGCACACACTGCACACACACTGCACACACACACTGCACACACACTGTACACACACACTGCACACACACTGCACACACACACTGCACACACACTGCACACACTGCACACACACACAGCACACACACACAGCACACACACACTGCACACACACTGCACACACTGCACACACACACACACAGCACACACAGCACACACACACTGCACACACACACACAGCACACACACTGCACACACACACAGCACACACACACAGCACACACACACACAGCACACACACTGCACACATACTGCACACTGCACACACACTGCACACACACAGCACACACACACAGCACACACACACACAGCACACACACACTGCACACACACACACACTGCACACACACACTGCACACACACAGCACACACACACAGCACACACACACTGCACACACACAGCACACACACACTGCACACACACACTGCACACACACACAGCACACACACACACTGCACACACACTGCACACACACAGCACACACACACAGCACACACACACACAGCACACACACACTGCACACACACACACACTGCACACACACACTGCACACACACAGCACACACACACACAGCACACACACACTGCACACACACAGCACACACACACTGCACACACACACTGCACACACACACTGCACACACACACAGCACACACACACACTGCACACACACTGCACACACACAGCACACACACACAGCACACACACACTGCACACACACACTGCACGCACTGCACACACACACACTGCACACACACACACAGCACACACACTGCACACACACTGCACACACACAGCACACACACACACAGCACACACACTGCACACACACTGCACACACACTGCACACACACTGCACACACACAGCACACACACACAGCACACACACACACAGCACACACACACTGCACACACACACACACTGCACGCACTGCACACACACACACTGCACACACACACACAGCACACACACTGCACACACACTGCACACACACAGCACACACACACAGCACACACACTGCACACACACTGCACACACACTGCACACACACAGCACACACACACACAGCACACACACAGCACACACACTGCACACACAGCACACACACACACAGCACACACACACACTGCGCACACACAGCACACACACAGCACACACACACAGCACACACACACAGCACACACACACAGCACACACACACAGCACACACACACACACAGCACACACACCGCACACACACTGCACACACACTGCACACACACTGCACACACACACACAGCACACACACACACACAGCACACACACACTGCACACACACACACTGCACACACACACACAGCACACACACACACAGCACACACACACTGCACACACACAGCACACACACACACTGCACACACACAGCACACACACACACACTGCACACACACAGCACACACACACACACAGCACACACACACACAGCACACACACTGCACACACACACACAGCACACACACACAGCACACACACACAGCACACACACACAGCACACACACACAGCACACACACACAGCACACACACACTGCACACACACACAGCACACACACACAGCACACACACACACACACTGCACACACACACTGTGCTCATACTGTGCACACAGACTGCCAGTACCGATGTGTACTGTATGTTCACTGGTTCGTCCATGTCCAGGGAGTCGTGTAGCTTCTTCCTTCGCTCCTCCAGAGCCGGGCAGCCACCGGCTTCCTCCACTTCGCGGAGAGACAGCGCCCCAGGCAGCGCCTCCTCGCCCATCATGATCACCGTGCGCAAGTCCGGCAGCCTGCCCACCAAAGGGGGGTGGGTGGAGGTCGGGGGGTGGGGGGGGTCAGGGGGTCGGTGGGTGGAGAAATCGGCGAGAAATCGGTGAGGAATTGGTGAGGAATTGGTGAGAAATTGGTGAGAAATCGTGATATCGGTGGGAGGTTCAGGGAGAAATCATGGGATATCAGTGATAAATCATGATATCGGCAGCAGGTTAAGTGAGAAATCATGGGATATCAGTGATAAATCATGATATCGGCAGGAGGTTAAGTGAGAAATCATGGGATATCAGTGATAAATCATGATATCGACAGGAGGTTAAGTGAGAAATCATGGGATATCAGTGATACATCATGATATCGGCAGAAGGTTAAGTAAGAAATCATGGGATATCAGTGATAAATCATGATATCGACAGGAGGTTAAGTAAGAAATCATGGGATATCAGTGATAAATCATGATATCGGCAGAAGGGTAAGTGAGAAATCATGGGATATCAGTGATAAATCATGATATCGGCAGAAGGTTAAGTGAGAAATCATGGGATATCAGTGATAAATCATGATATCGGCAGGAGGTTAAGTGAGAAATCATGGGATATCAGTGATAAATCATGATATCGACAGGAGGTTAAGTGAGAAATCATGGGATATCAGTGATAAATCATGATATCGGCAGAAGGTTAAGTAAGAAATCATGGGATATCAGTGATAAATCATGATATCGACAGGAGGTTAAGTGAGAAATCATGGGATATCAGTGATAAATCATGATATCGGCAGAAGGTTAAGTAAGAAATCATGCGATATCAGTGATAAATCATGATATCGACAGGAGGTTAAGTGAGAAATCATGGGATATCAGTGATAAATCATGATATTGGCAGGAGGTTAAGTGAGAAATCATGGGATATCAGTGATAAATCATGATATCGACAGGAGGTTAAGTAAGAAATCATGGGATATCAGTGATAAATCATGATATCGGCAGAAGGTTAAGTAAGAAATCATGGGATATCAGTGATAAATCGTGATATCGACAGGAGGTTAAGTGAGAAATCATGGGATATCAGTGATAAATCATGATATCGGCAGGAGGTTAAGTGAGAAATCATGGGATATCAGTGATAAATCATGATATCGACAGGAGGTTAAGTGAGAAATCATGGGATATCAGTGATAAATCATGATATCGGCAGGAGGTTAAGTGAGAAATCATGGGATATCAGTGATAAATCATGATATCGACAGGAGGTTAAGTGAGAAATCATGCGATATCAGTGATAAATCGTGATATCGACAGGAGGTTAAGTGAGAAATCATGGGATATCAGTGATAAATCATGATATCGACAGGAGGTTAAGTAAGAAATCATGGGATATCAGTGATAAATCATGATATCGGCAGGAGGTTGAGTAAGAAATCATGGGATATCAGTGATAAATCATGATATCGGCAGGAGGTTAAGTGAGAAATCATGGGATATCAGTGATAAATCATGATATCGACAGGAGGTTAAGTAAGAAATCATGGGATATCAGTGATAAATCATGATATCGGCAGGAGGTTAAGTGAGAAATCATGGGATATCAGTGATAAATCATGATATCGGCAGGAGGTTAAGTGAGAAATCATGGGATATCAGTGATAAATCATGATATCGGCAGGAGGTTAAGTGAGAAATCATGGGATATCAGTGATAAATCATGATATCGGCAGGAGGTTAAGTGAGAAATCATGGGAAATCAGTGATAAATCATGATATCGGCAGGAGGTTAAGTGAGAAATCATGGGATATCAGTGATAAATCATGATATCGGCAGGAGGTTAAGTGAGAAATCATGGGATATCAGTGATAAATCATGATATCGGCAGAAGGTTAAGTGAGAAATCATGGGATATCAGTGATAAATCATGATATCGGCAGGAGGTTAAGTAAGAAATCATGGGATATCAGTGATAAATCATGATATCGGCAGGAGGTTAAGTGAGAAATCATGGGATATCAGTGATAAATCATGATATCGGCAGGAGGTTAAGTGAGAAATCATGGGATATCAGTGATAAATCATGATATCGGCAGGAGGTTAAGTGAGAAATCATGGGATATCAGTGATAAATCATGATATCGACAGGAGGTTAAGTGAGAAATCATGGGATATCAGTGATAAATCATGATATCGGCAGGAGGTTAAGTAAGAAATCATGGGATATCAGTGATAAATCATGATATCGACAGGAGGTTAAGTGAGAAATCATGGGATATCAGTGATAAATCATGATATCGACAGAAGGTTAAGTAAGAAATCATGGGATATCAGTGATAAATCATGATATCGACAGAAGGTTAAGTAAGAAATCATGGGATATCAGTGATAAATCATGATATCGACAGGAGGTTAAGTAAGGAATCATGGGATATCAGTGATAAATCATGATATCGACAGAAGGTTAAGTAAGAAATCATGGGATATCAGTGATAAATCATGATATCGGCAGGAGGTTAAGTGAGAAATCATGGGATATCAGTGATAAATCATGATATCGACAGGAGGTTAAGTAAGGAATCATGGGATATCAGTGATAAATCATGATATCGACAGGAGGTTAAGTAAGAAATCATGGGATATCAGTGATAAATCATGATATCGGCAGGAGGTTAAGTGAGAAATCATGGGATATCAGTGATAAATCATGATATCGGCAGGAGGTTAAGTAAGAAATCATGGGATATCAGTGATAAATCATGATATCGGCAGGAGGTTAAGTGAGAAATCATGGGATATCAGTGATAAATCATGATATCGACAGGAGGTTAAGTAAAAAATCATGGGATATCAGTGATAAATCATGATATCGGCAGGAGGTTAAGTAAGAAATCATGGCATATCAGTGATAAATCATGATATCGGCAGAAGGTTAAGTGAGAAATCATGGGATATCAGTGATAAATCATGATATCGACAGGAGGTTAAGTAAGAAATCATGGGATATCAGTGATAAATCATGATATCGGCAGGAGGTTAAGTGAGAAATCATGGGATATCAGTGATAAATCATGATATCGACAGGAGGTTAAGTAAGAAATCATGGGATATCAGTGATAAATCATGATATCGGCAGGAGGTTAAGTAAGAAATCATGGCATATCAGTGATAAATCATGATATCGGCAGAAGGTTAAGTGAGAAATCATGGGATATCAGTGATAAATCATGATATCGACAGGAGGTTAAGTAAGAAATCATGGGATATCAGTGATAAATCATGATATCGGCAGGAGGTTAAGTGAGAAATCATGGGATATCAGTGATAAATCATGATATCGGCAGGAGGTTAAGTGAGAAATCATGGGGTATCAGTGATAAATCATGATATCGACAGGAGGTTAAGTAAGAAATCATGGCATATCAGTGGTAAATCATGATATCGGCAGAAGGTTAAGTGAGAAATCATGGGATATCAGTGATAAATCATGATATCGGCAGGAGGTTAAGTAGGAAATCATGGGATATCAGTGATAAATCATGATATCGACAGGAGGTTAAGTAAGAAATTATGGGATATTAGTGATAAATCATGATATGGTTAAAAAAAATGAGAAATGGGCAAAGGAGAAATCTCTCCGCTCCCCCCATGCTGCACCACCTCGTACAGGGATCAGCCCCCCACCCCACCCCCCCCCCCCCCCCCCGTAGCCCCTCAACCACCTTGATCACGGGGCGCAGCTCCGGCAGCCTGACCGCAGAGACATGGAAATCAGAGGAGGAATCGGAGGAGGATTGGCGATGTCGGTGAAGGGTCGGGCGCTAAAATCGGAGGGAAATCTGCGACGAGTGGGCAAATTGAAACAGCGGGATTCATCTTCTTGGTTCTTTCGGTGAAGTCGTCACGTAGAAGGGGAAATAATAAAGTAATGAAAATGAAACGTAAAGTCGCGTAGAAGGGAAATAATAAAATAATAATGAAACATGATGTCACGTAGAAGGAAAAAAAAAAAACATTAAGTTACGTAGAAGGGAAATAATAAAATAATAAAAAATAGCATAAAGTCGCATAGAAGGGAAATTATCAAATAATAAAAATTAAACATAAAGTCGCATAGAAGGGAAATAATAAAATAAATATAAAACATGAAGTCACGTAGAAGGGAAATAATAGAATAAAAATAAAACATGAAGTCACGTAGAAGGGAAATAATAAAATAATAAAAATGAAACATAAAGTCGCGTAGAAGGGAAATAATCAAATAATAAAAATGAAACGTAAAGTCGCGTAGAAGGGAAATAATAAAATAATAAAAATGAAACATAAAGTCGCGTAGAAGGGAAATAATCAAATAATAAAAATTTAACATAAAGTCGCGTAGAAGGGAAATAATCAAATAATAAAAATTTAACATAAAGTCGCATAGAAGGGAAATAATCAAATAATAAAAATGAAACATAAAGTCGCGTAGAAGGGAAATAATCAAATAATAAAAATGAAACATAAAGTCGCGTAGAAGGGAAATAATCAAATAATAAAAATTTAACATAAAGTCGCATAGAAGGGAAATAATCAAATAATAAAAATGAAACATAAAGTCGCGTAGAAGGGAAATAATAAAATAATAAAAATGAAACATAAAGTCGCGTAGAAGGGAAATAATCAAATAATAAAAATTTAACATAAAGTCGCGTAGAAGGGAAATAATCAAATAATAAAAATTTAACATAAAGTCGCATAGAAGGGAAATAATCAAATAATAAAACATAAAGTCGCGTAGAAGAGAAATAATCAAATAATAAAAATAAAGTCACGTAGAAGGGAAATAATCAAATAATAAAAATGAAACATAAAGTCGCGTAGAAGGGAAATAATCAAATAATAAAAATAAAGTCACGTAGAAGGGAAATAATAAAATAATAAAAAATTTGCATAAAGTCACGTAGAAGGGAAATAATAAAATAATAAAAATAAAACATAATAAAATACAATTCTCACGACGTTTCGGCCACAACGCAAGCAGCCGTCCTCAGGTGAAGAACAGGTCTGTCGGAAAGACAGCGTCTGAATGGGCACCACCTCACCACGTGACCATCCACCCCCTCACCACGTGACCCCCTCACCACCACGTGACCCCCCTCACCACGTGACCCCTCCCACCACCACGTGACCCCCCTCACCACATGACCCCCTCACCACGTGACCCCTCCCACCACCACGTGACCCCCCTCACCACGTGACCCCTCCCACCACCACGTGACCCCCCTCACCACGTGACCCCCTCACCACGTGAGCCCCCTCACCACGTGACCCCTCCCACCACCACGTGACCCCCCTCACCACATGACCCCCTCACCACGTGACCCCTCCCACCACCACGTGACCCCCCTCACCACGTGACCCTCCTCACCACGTGACCCCCTCACCACGTGACCCCCCTCACCACGTGACCCCCTCACCACGTGACCCCCCTCACCACCACGTGACCCCCCTCACCACGTGACCCCCCTCACCACCACGTGACCCCCCTCACCACGTGACCCCCCTCACCACGTGACCCCCCTCACCACCACGTGACCCCCCTCACCACGTGACCCCTCACCCCTCACCACGTGACCCCCTCACCCCCTCACCACGTGACCCCCCTCACCACCACGTGACCCCCCTCACCACCACGTGACCCCCCTCACCACCACGTGACCCCCCTCACCACGTGACCCCTCACCGCTTGGCGTGCATCTCCCCGGGGCTGCTGGTGAGGAGTTCGGGGCAGACGGTGGCCAGCAGCTGGTGGTAGCGGCGACCTTTGAACTCCACGGCGGAGACGATCGCCTTGCAGCCCACCTGGGGGGGGGGGGGGGGGGGGGACGCGGCAATCGTCGTGATTGCAATCATCACGATCATCGCGATCATCGTGATGGCAGTCGTCGTGATTACAATCATCGTGATTACAATGGTCGTGATTACAATCATCACGATCATCGCGATCATCGTGATCATTGCAATCATCGTGATCATCGCAATCATCGTGATTGCAATCATCGTGATTACAATCATCACGATCATCGCGATCATTGCGATCATCGTGGTCATCGCAATCGTCGCGATTACAATCATCGTGATTACAATCATCGCGATCATCGCGATCATCGTGATGGCAGTCGTCGTGATCATCGCAATCATCGTGATTACAATCATCGCGATCATCGCAATCATCGTGATTACAATCATCGTGATTGCAGTCGTCGTGATCACAATCATCGCGATTACAATCATCGTCATCATCGCAATCATCGTGATTACAATCATCGTGATCATTGCAATCATCGGGATTACAATCATCGTGATCATCGCAATCATCGTGATTACAATCATCGCGATCATCGAGATTACAACCATCGTGATCATCGCAATCATCGCGATTACAATCATCGTCATTGCAATCATCGTGATTGCAACCATCGTGATTACAATCATTGTGATTACAATCATGATGGCTAAAATCACCATGATTCCAATCATGGTCACGAGTAAATGAATGAGTGAATGAGTGAATGAATGAGTGAGTGAGTGTATGAGTGAGTTTACCAGTGAGTGAATGAGTGAGCGAGTGAGTGAGTGAATGAGTGAGTGAATGAGTGAGTGAGTGAGTGAACGAGTGAATGAGTGAGTGAATGAGTGAGTGAGTGAACGAGTGAATGAGTGAGCGAGTGAGCGAGTGAGCGAGTGAATGAGTGAATGAGTGAGTGAATGAGTGAGTGAATGAGTGAATGAGTGAATGAGTGAGCGAGTGAGTGAATGAGTGAGTGAGTGAATGAGTGAATGAGTGAGCGAGTGAGCGAGTGAATGAGTGAATGAGTGAGTGAATTAATGAGTGAGTGTATGAGTGAGTTTACCAGTGAGTGAATGAGTGAGCGAGTGAGTGAGTGAATGAGTGAGTGAATGAGTGAGTGAGTGAGTGAACGAGTGAATGAGTGAGTGAATGAGTGAGTGAGTGAACGAGTGAATGAGTGAATGAGTGGGTGAGTGAATGAATGAGCGAGTGAGTAAATGAGTGAGTGAGTGAATGAGTGAGCGAGTGAGTGAGTGAGTGAATGAGTGAGCGAGTGAGTGAACGAGTGAATGAGTGAGTGAGTGAATGAATGAGTGAGTGAATGAGTGAGTGAGTGAATGAGTGAGCGAGTGAGTGAATGAGTGAGCGAGTGAGAGAATGAGTGAGCGAGTGAGCGAATGAGTGAGTGAGTGAGCGAATGAGTGAGCGATTGAGCGAATGAGTGAGTGAATGAGTGAGTGAGTGAATGAGTGAGTGAATGAGTGAATGAGTGAGTGAGTGTATGAGTGAGCTTACCAGTGAGTGAATGAGTGAGCGAGTGAGCGAATGAGTGAATGAGTGAGTGAGTGAATGAGTGAATGAGTGAATGAGTGAATGAGTGAGTGAATGAGTGAGCGAGTGAGTGAATGAGTGAGCGAGTGAGAGAATGAGTGAGCGAGTGAGCGAATGAGTGAGCGAGTGAGCGAATGAGTGAGCGAGTGAGCGAATGAGTGAGTGAATGAGTGAGTGAGTGAATGAGTGAGTGAATGAGTGAATAAGTGAGTGAGTGTATGAGTGAGTTTACCAGTGAGTGAATGAGTGAGCGAGTGAGCGAATGAGTGAATGAGTGAGTGAGTGAGTGAACGAGTGAGTGAATGAGTGAGTGAGTGAATGAGTGAGTGAGCGAGTGAGTGAGTGAGTGAATGAGTGAGCGAGTGAGTGAACGAGTGAATGAGTGAGTGAATGAGTGAGTGAATGAGTGAGTGAGTGAATGAGTGAGCGAGTGAGCGAATGAGTGAGCGAATGAGTGAGCGAGTGAGCGAGTGAGCGAATGAGTGAGCGAGTGAGCGAATGAGTGAGTGAATGAGTGAGTGAGTGAATGAGTGAGTGAATGAGTGAATGAGTGAGTGAGTGTATGAGTGAGCTTACCAGTGAGTGAATGAGTGAGCGAGTGAGCGAATGAGTGAATGAGTGAGTGAGTGAATGAGTGAATGAGTGAATGAGTGAGTGAGTGAATGAGTGAGCGAGTGAGCGAATGAGTGAGCGAGTGAGCGAATGAGTGAGCGAGTGAGCGACTGAGTGAGTGAATGAGTGAGTGAGTGAATGAGTGAGTGAATGAGTGAATAAGTGAGTGAGTGTATGAGTGAGTTTACCAGTGAGTGAATGAGTGAGCGAGTGAGCGAATGAGTGAATGAGTGAGCGAGTGAGTGAATGAGTGAGTGAGTGAATGAGTGAGTGAATGAGTGAATGAGTGAGTGAGTGAATGAGTGAATGAATGAGTGAGATTCGCACCTTTTTGAGTGCAAATTCCAGCTCCTCTGCTTGGTAGGCCGGGTTAACATTCACCTGAAAGCGCATAAATTAGCATTAATTTGCATAAATTTGCATAAATTTCAACATATTAATATTCATGAACATTGACATATGGTAGTGTACATTACCATATAGTGGTGGTGGTTGTGGTGGTAGTTCTAGTGCTGGTAGTAGTAGTAGTGGTAGTAGTAGTGTAGTAGTAGTAGTAGTGTAGTAGTAGTAGTGTAGTAGTGGTAGTGGTAGTAGTAGTAGTGGTAGTTTTAGTAGTGGTAGTAGTAGTGGTAGTAGTAGTGGTAGTAGTGTAGTAGTAGTGGTGGTAGTAGTGTAGTAGTAGTGGTAGTGTAGTAGTGGTAGTAGTAGTGTAGTAGTGGTAGTAGTAGTGGTGGTAGTAGTGTAGTAGTAGTGGTAGTGTAGTAGTGGTAGTAGTAGTGGTAGTAGTGGTAGTAGTAGTGTAGTAGTAGTGGTAGTGTAGTAGTGGTAGTAGTAGTGTAGTAGTAGTGGTAGTAGTAGTAGTGTAGTAGTAGTGGTAGTAGTAGTGTAGTAGTAGTGGTAGTGTAGTAGTAGTAGTGGTAGTAGTAGTGGTAGTGTAGTAGTGGTAGTAGTGTAGTAGTAGTAGTGTAGTAGTAGTGGTAGTAGTAGTGTAGTAGTAGTAGTGTAGTAGTAGTAGTGGTAGTAGTGTAGTAGTAGTGGTAGTAGTGTAGTAGTAGTAGTAGTGGTAGTGTAGTAGTAGTAGTGGTAGTAGTAGTGGTAGTGTAGTAGTGGTAGTAGTGTAGTAGTAGTAGTAGTGCTAGTAGTAGTAGTGGTAGTAGTAGTGTAGTAGTAATGAGTGTAGTGGCACTAGTAGTGTAGTGTAGCAGCAGTAGTAGTAGTAGTGTAGTAGTAGTGTAGTGTAGTAGTAGTGTAGTAGTAGTGTAGTAGCAGCAGCAGTAGTAGTAGTAATGTAGTAGTAGTGGTAGTAGTATAGTAGTAGTAGTGGTTGTAGTGTAGTAGTGGTAGTAGTAGTAGTAGCAGTAGTAGTGTAATAGTAGTAGTAGTATCTACCAGTATGAGCCCAGCCCTGGAGGCGGCCAGGAAGGTCACCACCCACTCCAGTAGTAGTGTAGTAGTAGTGTAGTAGTAGTAGTGTAGTAATGATAGTAGTAGTAGTAGTGTAGTAGTGTAGTAGCAGCAGCAGTAGTAGTAGTGTGGTAATAGTAGTGGTAGTAGTAGTGGTAATAGTAGTGGTAGTGGTAGTAGTAGTGTAGCAGTAGTAGTAGTGTAGCAGTAGTAGTAATGATAGTAGTAGTAGTGTAGTAGTGTAGCAGTAGTAGTGTAGTAATGATAGTAGTAGTAGTGGTAGTGTAGTAGTGTAGCAGTAGTAGTGTAGTAATGATAGTAGCATCAGCAGTAGTAGTAGTATCTACCAGTATGAGCCCAGCCCTGGAGGCGGCCAGGAAGGTCACGACCCACTCGACGCTGTTGGGGCCCCACACTCCGATTCGGTCTCCACGCTCGAGGCCGAGAGACATGAGCCCACACGCCAAGCGGTCCACCTGGCCAGGCAGTCACGTGGTCAGTCACACGGTCAGTCACGTGGTCAGTCACGTGGTCATTCACGCGGTCAGTCACGCGGTCAGCAACACGGTCAGTCACGTGGTCAGTCACGCGGTCAGTCACGTGGTCAGTCACGCGGTCAGTCACGTGGTCAGTCACGTGGTCAGTCACGCGGTCAGTTACACCGTCAGTCACGTGGTCAGTCACTCGGTCAGTCACGTGGTCAGCAACACGGTCAGTCACGCGGTCAGTCACATGGTCAGTCACGCGGTCAGTCACGCGGTCAGTCACGCGGTCAGTCACGTGGTCAGTCACGCAGGCAGCCACGTGGTCAGTCACGTGATCAGTCACGCGGTCAGTTACACCGTCAGTCACGTGGTCAGTCACGTGGTCAGTCACGTGGTCAGTCACGCGGTTAGTCACGTGGTCAGTCACACGGTCAGTCAGAAGGTCAGTCAGGTCAGTTAAAGTGTCACCCACAGAGTCAACACCATCACCACCACCACCCTCACCACCATCACCACCACGACCCTCACCACCATCACCACCCTCACCACCCTCACCCTCACCACCCTTACCACTGCCACCATCACCACCCTCACCACCACCCTCACCCCCACCCTCACCACCACCACCACCACCCTCACCACCACCCCGCTCACCACCCTCACCACCACCCTCACCACCACCACCACCCTCACCACCACCCTTACCACCACCACCCTCTCACCACCACCCTCACCCCCATCGTCACCACCACCAACCTCACCACCACCCTCACCACCACCCTCACCACCACCACCCTTACCACCCTCACCACCATCATCACCACCCTCACCACCACCACCCTCACCACCACCACCACCACCACCCCGCTCACCACCCTCACCACCACCCTCACCACCACCACCACCCTCACCACCACCCTCACCACCCTCACCACCACCACGCTCACCACCCTCACCCTCACCACCACCACCCTCACCACCCTCACTACCCTCACCACCACCACCACCCTCACCACCACCACCACCCTCACCACCCTCACCACCCTCACCACCACCACCCTCACCACCACCACCCTCACCACCACCCCGCTCACCACCCTCACCCTCACCACCACCCTCACCAACCTCACTACCCTCACCACCCTCACCACCCTCACCACCACCCCGCTCACCACCCCCACCATCACCCTCACCACCCTTACCCTCAGCATCACCACCACCACCCTTACCACTACCAACCTCACCACCACCCCCACCCTCACCCTCACCACCACCACCCTCACCACCCTCACCACCCTCACCACCACCACCACTACCCTCACCACTACCCTCACCCTCACCACCATCACCCTCACCACCACCCTCACCACCACCACCCTCACCACCACCCTCACCACCACCCTCACCACCACCCCCATCACCCTCACCACCCTCACCACCCTCACCACCCTCACCACCACCCCCACCACCCTCACCACCCTCACCACCCTCACCACCACCACCCTCACCACCCTCACCACCCTCACCCTGGTGAGCAGCTGGCTGAAGGTGAGTCTCACTCCCTGCTGGCACGACACGATGGCTGTGCGGTGAGGGTTGGTGAGGGCGCTGCGCTCGAGCGAGCCGCCCACTGAGGTGGTGGTGAGCGGGGAGGCCGACGCGCCGTGCACGTAGCTGAGATCCACGTGGGGACGGGTGGGTAGTGAGTCCACGCAGGGGCCAGCAGGGCTGACAACAACAACGACGACGACAACAACAACAACAATCATCATGATCATCATCACAACAACAACATTCATCATCACAATAATTATCATCACAACAATAATTATCATCACAACAACAACAACATTCATCATCACAACAATCATCACAACAACAATCATCATCATCATCATCACAACAACAACAACAATCATCATCACAACAACAACAACCACAACAACAATCATCATCACAACAACAACAATCATCATCACAACAACAATCATCACAACTACCATGATGAGTCTGTGGGTCTCTGTGTGATGAGTCTGTGGATCTCTGTGTGGTGAGTCTATGGGTCTCTGTGTGATGAGTATATGGGTCTCTGTGTGGTGAGTCTGTGGGTCTCTGTGTGGTGAGTCTGTGGGTCTCTGTGTGGTGAGTATATGGGTCTCTGTGTGGTGAGTCTATGGGTCTCTGTGTGGTGAGTCTGTGGGTCTCTGTGTGGTGAGTCTGTGGGTCTCTGTGTGGTGAGTCTGTGGGTCTCTGTGTGATGAGTCTATGGGTCTCTGTGTGGTGAGTCTGTGGGTCTCTGTGTGGTGAGTCTGTGGGTCTCTGTGTGGTGAGTCTATGGGTCTCTGTGTGGTGAGTCTATGGGTCTCTGTGTGGTGAGTCTATGGGTCTCTGTGTGGTGAGTCTGTGGGTCTCTGTGTGATGAGTCTGTGGGTCTCTGTGTGGTGAGTCTATGGGTCTCTGTGTGGTGAGTCTATGGGTCTCTGTGTGGTGAGTCTATGGGTCTCTGTGTGGTGAGTCTATGGGTCTCTGTGTGATGAGTCTATGGGTCTCTGTGTGGTGAGTCTATGGGTCTCTGTGTGGTGAGTCTATGGGTCTCTGTGTGGTGAGTCTATGGGTCTCTGTGTGATGAGTCTATGGGTCTCTGTGTGATGAGTCTGTGGGTCTCTGTGTGGTGAGTCTATGGGTCTCTGTGTGATGAGTCTGTGGGTCTCTGTGTGGTGAGTCTATGGGTCTCTGTGTGGTGATTCTGTGGGTCTCTGTGTGATGAGTCTATGGGTCTCTGTGTGGTGAGTCTATGGGTCTCTGTGTGGTGAGTCTATGGGTCTCTGTGTGGTGAGTCTATGTGTCTCTGTGTGATGAGTCTATGGGTCTCTGTGTGGTGAGCCTATGGGTCTCTGTGTGGTGAGTCTATGGGTCTCTGTGTGGTGAGTCTATGGGTCTCTGTGTGGTGAGTCTATGGGTCTCTGTGTGATGAGTCTGTGGGTGTCTGTGTGGTGAGTCTATGGGTCTCTGTGTGATGAGTCTGTGGGTCTCTGTGTGGTGAGTCTGTGGGTCTCTGTGTGATGAGTCTGTGGGTCTCTGTGTGGTGAGTCTGTGGGTCTCTGTGTGGTGAGTCTGTGGGTCTCTGTGTGATGAGTCTGTGGGTCTCTGTGTGGTGAGTCTGTGGGTCTCTGTGTGGTGAGTCTGTGGGTCTCTGTGTGGTGAGTCTGTGGGTCTCTGTGTGATGAGTCTGTGGGTCTCTGTGTGGTGAGTCTGTGGGTCTCTGTGTGGTGAGTCTGTGGGTCTCTGTGTGATGAGTCTATGGGTCTCTGTGTGATGAGTCTGTGGGTCTCTGTGTGATGAGTCTGTGGGTCTCTGTGTGGTGAGTCTGTGGGTCTCTGTGTGATGAGTCTGTGGGTCTCTGTGTGATGAGTCTATGGGTCTCTGTGTGGTGAGTCTATGGGCCTCTGTGTGATGAGTCTATGGGTCTCTGTGTGTGAGTCTATGGGTCTCTGTGTGGTGAGTCTATGGGTCTTTGTGTGATGAGTCTGTGGGTCTCTGTGTGGTGAGTCTATGGGTCTGTGTGATGAATCTATGGGTCTTTGTGTGATGAGGCTATGGGTCTCTGTGTGGTGAGTGGAGAGTGTGTGGATTCCACCACCTCCACCACCACCACCATCACAACCACTACCACCACCTCAACCACCACTACCACCACTGCGACAACCACCACCACAACCACCACAACCACCACTACTTCTACCACCACCACTACAGCCGTCACGTGTGTATGCCTATGTGGGTGAAAGTTCGCAAGGCATCTGCTCCAGAGTAAATATTATGACTTCCTGGAAAATCGCAGTGAGTGATGAGTCTATGGGTCTCTGTGTGGTGAGTCTGTGGGTCTCTGTGTGGTGAGTCTGTGGGTCTCTGTGTGGTGAGTCTGTGGGTCTCTGTGTGGTGAGTCTGTGGGTCTCTGTGTGGTGAGTCTGTGGGTCTCTGTGTGGTGAGTCTGTGGGTCTCTGTGTGGTGAGTCTGTGGGTCTCTGTGTGGTGAGTCTATGGGTCTCTGTGTGGTGAGTCTGTGGGTCTCTGTGTGGTGAGTCTGTGGGTCTCTGTGTGGTGAGTCTGTGAGTGGTGAGTCTGTGGGTCTCTGTGTGGTGAGTCTCTGAGTGGTGAGTCTCTGGGTCTCTGAGTGGTGAGTCTGTGGGTCTCTGAGTGGTGAGTCTGTGAGTCTCTGTGTGGTGAGTCTGTGGGTCTCTGTGTGGTGAGTCTGTGGGTCTCTGTGTGGTGAGTTTGTGGGTCTCTGTGTGGTGAGTCTGTGGGTCTCTGTGTAGTGAGTCTGTGGGTCTCTGTGTGGTGAGTCTATGGGTCTCTGTGTGGTGAGTCTGTGGGTCTCTGTGTGGTGAGTCTGTGGTTCTCTGTGTGATGAGACTATGGGTCTCTGTGTGGTGAGTCTGTGGGTCTCTGTGTGGTGAGTCTATGGGTCTCTGTGTGGTGAGTTTGTGGGTCTATGTGTGGTGAGTCTGTGGGTCTCTATGTGGTGAGTCTGTGGGTCTCTGTGTGGTGAGTCTGTGGGTCTCTGTGTGGTGAGTCTATGGGTCTCTGTGTGGTGAGTCTGTGGGTCTCTGTGTGGTGAGTCTGTGGGTCTCTGTGTGGTGAGTTTGTGGGTCTCTGTGTGGTGAGTCTGTGGGTCTCTGTGTGGTGAGTCTATGGTTCTCTGTTGGTGAGTCTCTGAGTGGTGAGTCTGTGGGTCTCTGTGTGGTGAGGATTCACCCTCTGGGTGAACGCTCACTCGCTCTGTGGTTATCGGCCACGATCTCCCGCCCTCCGAGTAAATATTTGTACTTTTTTTCAAACAGCAGCCGATACACCCGGTGGCGGATACGAATCTTCAGTAACGTTTCAAAAAAAAAAATCTTTTTTTAAAAACACCCTTTTAAGAAACGTACTCGTCATGGAATATGTAGCTGTATTTTCTTGGATGTTCTGTTCGCACATAGTCACTTTCAGATGTTTTTTGTTTGTTTGTTGCGGTTGCACCCGATTCAAGAGCCGAATGGCTCGCAGGGCTATATAGCTAATAAATGAACTTTGAACTTTTTAAACTTTGAATGGAAGAACTCTACGACTCCAGGAAGTGAACCCCGAAGCTTGCCACAACGTAAGGCGACTGTGGACAATTAGACCCAAGCCGAAACATAACCTCTAAAAACGTAATGTTTAAAAATAAAATTTAAATTTTTAATGATAGAATATAGTATTGTCATCAATATGGCATAAGCATACCAAGTTTGCATTCGATACAACATTGGGAAGTGGGTTAAAATTGAGTTGCAAGATTTGAGAATACAACAACAGACAGAGTGAGTTAATAGAAAGGGTGTAAAAATGAAATAAAAAATTGCCACTAATGGATTCATCTCTGTGTGGTGAGTCTGTGGGTCTCTGTGTGGTGAGTCTGTGGGTCTCTGTGTGGTGAGTCTATGGGTCTCTGTGTGGTGAGTCTGTGGGTCTCTGTGTGGTGAGTCTGTGCGTCTCTCTGTGGTGAGTCTATGGGTCTCTGTGTGATGAGTCTATGGGTCTCTGTGTGGTGAGTCTATGGGTCTCTGTGTGGTGAGTCTGTGGGTCTCTGTGTGGTGAGTCTGTGGGTCTCTGTGTGATGAGTCTATGGGTCTCTGTGTGGTGAGTATATGGGTCTCTGTGTGGTGAGTCTGTGGGTCTCTGTAGGTCTCTATGGGTCTCTGTAGGTCTCTATGGGTCTCTGTGTGGTGAGTCTGTGGGTCTCTGTGTGATGAGTCTATGGGTCTCTATGTGATGAGTCTATGGATCTCTGCGTGATGAGACTATGGGTCTCTGTGTGGTGAGTCTATGGGTCTATGTGTGGTGAGTCTGTGAGTGGTGAGTCTGTGGGTCTCTGTGTGGTGAGTCTATGGGTCTCTGTGTGGTGAGTCTGTGAGTGGTGAGTCTCTGAGTCTCTGAGTGGTGAGTATGTGGGTCTCTGAGTGGTGAGTCTGTGAGTGGTGAGTCTGTGGGTCTCTGAGTGGTGAGTCTGTGGGTCTCTGTGTGGTGAGTCTGTGGGTCTCTGTGTGGTGAGTCTGTGGGTCTCTGTGTGGTGAGTTTGTGGGTCTCTGTGTGAGTCTGTGGGTCTCTGTGTGGTGAGTCTGTGGGTCTCTGTGTGGCGAGTCTGTGGGTCTCTGTTTGGTGAGTCTGTGGGTCTCTGTGTGGTGAGTCTATGGGTCTCTGTGTGGTGAGTCTCTGGGTCTCTGTGTGATGAGTCTATGGGTCTCTGTGTGGTGAGTCTATGGGTCTCTGTGTGGTGAGTCTATGGGTCTCTGTTTGGTGAGTCTATGGGTCTCTGTGTGGTGAGTCTATGGGTCTCTGTGTGGTGAGTCTATGGGTCTCTGTGTGTTGAGTCTATGGGTCTCTGTGTGGTGAGTCTATGGGTCTCTGTGTGGTGAGTCTATGGGTCTCTGTGTGGTGAGTCTATGGGTCTCTGTGTGATGAGTCTGTGGGTCTCTGTGTGTTGAGTCTATGGGTCTCTGTTTGGTGAGTCTGTGGGTCTCTGTGTGTTGAGTCTATGGGTCTCTGTGTGGTGAGTCTATGGGTCTCTGTGTGGTGAGTCTATGGGTCTCTGTGTGATGAGTCTATGGGTCTCTGTGTGGTGAGTCTATGGGTCTCTGTGTGGTGAGTCTATGGGTCTCTGTGTGATGAGTCTGTGGGTCTCTGTGTGGTGAGTCTGTGGGTCTCTGTGCGGTGAGTCTATGGGTCTCTGTGTGATGAGTCTATGGGTCTCTGTGTGGTGAGTCTGTGGGTCTCTGTGTGATGAGTCTATGGGTCTCTGTGTGGTGAGTCTGTGGGTCTCTATGTGACGAGTCTATGGATCTCTGCGTGATGAGTCTGTGGGTCTCTGTGTGGTGCGTCTATGGGTCTCTGTGTGGTGAGTCTATGGGTCTCTGTGTGGTGAGTCTATGGGTCTCTGCGTGATGAGTCTATGGGTCTCTGTGTGGTGAGTCTGTGGGTCTCTGTGTGATGAGTCTATGGGTCTCTGTGTGGTGAGTCTATGGGTCTCTGTGTGGTGAGTCTATGAGTCTCTGAGTGGTGAGTCTGTGGGTCTCTGTGTGGTGAGTCTGTGGGTCTCTGTGTGGTGAGTCTGTGGGTCTCTGTGTGGTGAGTCTGTGGGTCTCTGTGTGGTGAGTCTGTGGGTCTCTGTGTGTTGAGTCTATGGGTCTCTGTTTGGTGAGTCTATGGGTTTCTGTGTGGTGAGTCTATGGGTCTCTGTGTGGTGAGTCTATGGGTCTCTGTTTGGTGAGTCTATGGGTCTCTGTGTGTTGAGTCTATGGGTCTCTGTGTGGTGAGTCTATGGGTCTCTGTGTGGTGAGTCTATGGGTCTCTGTGTGATGAGTCTATGGGTCTCTGTGTGGTGAGTCTATGGGTCTCTGTGTGGTGAGTCTATGGGTCTCTGTGTGGTGAGTCTATGGGTCTCTGTGTGGTGAGTCTGTGGGTCTCTGTGTGGTGAGTCTATGGGTCTCTGTGTGATGAGTCTATGGGTCTCTGTGTGGTGAGTCTGTGGGTCTCTGTGTGGTGAGTCTGTGGGTCTCTGTGTGGTGAGTCTGTGGGTCTCTGTGTGGTGAGTCTGTGGGTCTCTGTGTGGTGAGTCTATGGGTCTGAGATGTTGACTACCTCGCCTGGTCTACAGGAGGTCGTGGGTTCTAGACTGTGACCCTGACGATGCCTGCTGCTGCTGCTGTATATGTGGAGTCTGTGCGTGTGTGTCTCTCTCTATACCAGTGTAGATGTTGACCACCTCGCCTGGCACGCGCCATTGGTTGACTGCCGTGCCAGGCTAGGTGCACGAGGAGGAAGACACGGGACAGACCCATGTAAGGTTGTCCAACATTGACGAAAACAACTCAAATTGTATTTCGATTTGAAGCTTTCGTGACTGCAGCAGGGATTCATTTTCTTGGTTCTTTCGGTAAAGTCATCACGTAGAAGGGAAGTAATAAAATAATAAAAATAAAACATAATAAAATAATTCTCACGACGTTTCGGCCACAACGCAAGCAGCCGTCCTCAGGTGAAGAACAGGTCTGTCGGGGAGACAGCGTCTGAATGACTGAGTGACTGAGTGACTGAGTGAGTGAATGAGTGACTGAGTGAGTGACTGGGTGAGTGACTGAGTAAGTGACTGAGTGACTGACTGACTGAGTGTCTGAGTGAGTGTCTGAGTGACTGACTGAGTGACTGACTGAGTGACTGACTGAGTGAGTGTCTGAGTGACTGACTGAGTGACTGACTGAGTGAGTGACTGAGTGAGTGTCTGAGTGACTGACTGAGTGACTGACTGAGTGAGTGTCTGAGTGACTGACTGAGTGACTGACTGAGTGAGTGACTGAGTGAGTGTCTGAGTGACTGACTGAGTGACTGACTGAGTGACTGACTGAGTGAGTGTCTGAGTGAGTCTGGTGGTGTTTCATTGAGACGCTGTCTTTCCGACAGACCTGTTCTTCACCTGAGGACGGCTGCTTGCGTTGTGGCCGAAACGTCGTGAGAATTTGTATTGTATTATGTTTTATTTTTATTATTTTATTATTTCCCTTCTACGCGACTTTACCGAAAGAACCAAGAAGAACTCAAAATGTGTTCATGTCACCAGCTGCAAAGATCCGATGATATGCTCAGTGGCTTCCTTGTGGCAGATAAAGCGGCCTGGCTACCATCACAACTTCACAGCATCGCTACCATCTTGTCTGATGCAATCATCGTGATCACCACGTTGGCATGTAGATCAGGAGTCAAACACTTGCTTCTACAGACTCATAGAGACCCACAGAGACCCGTAGAGAATCATAGACACCCAGACTCATAGAGACCCACAGAGACCCACACTCATAGAGACCCACAGAGACCCACACTCATAGAGACCCACAGAGACCCAGACTCAGAGAGACCCACAGAGACCCAGACTCATAGAGACCCACAGAGACCCACACTCATAGAGACCCACAGAGACCCGTAGAGAATCATAGAGACCCAGACTCATAGAGACCCACAGAGACCCACACTCATAGAGACCCACAGAGACCCACACTCATAGAGACCCACAGAGACCCAGACTCTGAGAGACCTACAGAGACCCAGACTCATAGAGACCCACAGAGACCCACACTCACAGAGACTCACAGAGACCCACACTCATAGAGACCCACAGACACCCACACTCATAGAGACCCACAGAGACCCAGACTCATAGAGACCCACAGAGACACACACTCATAGAGACCCACAGAGACCCAGACTCAGAGAGACCCACAGAGACCCACACTCATAGAGACCCACAGAGACCCAGACTCAGAGAGACCCACAGAGACCCAGACTCATAGAGACCCACAGAGACCCACACTCATAGAGACCCACGGAGACCCACACTCAGAGACTCACAGAGACCCACAGAGACCCACACTCACAGAGACCCACAGAGACCCAGACTCATAGAGACCCACAGAGACTCACACTCATAGAGACCCACAGAGACCCACACTCAGAGACTCACAGAGACCCACAGAGACCCACACTCATAGAGACCCACAGAGACCCAGACTCATAGAGACCCACAGAGACCCACACTCATAGAGACCCACAGAGACCCACACTCAGAGACTCACAGAGACCCACAGAGACCCACACTCACAGAGACCCACACTCACAGAGACCCACACTCATAGAGACCCACGGAGACCCACACTCATAGAGAACCATAGAGACCCACACTCAGAGACTCACAGAGACCCACAGAGACCCACACTCACAGAGACCCACACTCACAGAGACCCACACTCATAGAGACCCACGGAGACCCAGACTCATAGAGAACCATAGAGACCCACACTCAGAGACTCACAGAGACCCACAGAGACCCACACTCACAGAGACCCACACTCACAGAGACCCACAGAGACTCATAGACACACACACACTCATAGAGACCCACACTAAAACTAAACGGTGTTTATGTTACCAGCTGTAAGGACCCCACTGAGCTGTTTGAGTGACTTCCTTTATCACAAGTGGCCTGGCCACAATCATCACCATCACCACCATCACCACCATCATCACCACCATCATCATCACCACCACCATCATCACCACCATCACCATCACCACCACCATCACCACCATCACCACCACCACCACCACCATCATCACCACCATCACCACCACCACCACCACCATCATCACCATCATCACCACCATCACCACCACCACCATCATCACCACCATCACCACCACCACCATCACCACCACCACCACCACCATCATCACCACCATCACCACCACCACCACCATCATCACTATCATCACCATCACCACCACCATCATCACCACCATCATCATCACCACCACCATCACCACCATCATCACCATCATCACCATCATCACCACCATCACCACCATCACCACCACCACCACCATCATCATCATCACCATCATCATCACAATCAACACCACCATCATCATCACCATCACCACCATCATCATCATCACCACCACCATCATCACCATCACCACCATCACCATCACCACCACCGTCACCATCACCACCATCACCACCATCATCACCACCATCACCACCATCACCATCACCACTATCACCATCATCACCACCATCACCACCATCATCACCACCATCACCACCATCACCACCACCATCACCACCATCACCACCATCATCACCACCATCACCACCATCACCACCATCATCATCATCATCAACATCATCATCACAATCAACACCACCATCATCATCACCATCACCATCACCACCATCACCACCATCATCATCATCACCACCACCATCATCACCATCACCACCATCACCATCACCACCATCATCATCATCATCACCATCACCACCATCATCACCACCATCACCACCATCATCACCACCATCACCACCATCACCACCATCACCACCACCATCATCACCATCACCACCATCACCATCACCACCATCATCACCATCATCACCATCACCACCATCATCACCACCATCACCACCATCACCATCACCACCATCACCACCATCATCACCATCATCACCACCATCACCACCATCATCACCACCATCACCACCATCACCACCATCATCACCACCATCACCACCATCACCACCACCATCACCACCATCACCACCATCACCACCATCACCATCACCACCATCACCACCACCATCACCATCATCACCACCATCACCACCATCACCACCATCACCACCATCACCATCACCACCATCACCACCACCATCACCACCATCACCACCACCATCACCACCACCACCATCACCACCACCATCACCACCCTCACCACCCTCACCACCATCACCACCACCATCACCACCATCACCACCATCACCACCATCACCACCATCACCATCATCACCACCATCACCACCATCACCACCATCACCATCATCACCACCATCACCACCATCACCACCATCACCACCACCATCATCACCATCACCACCATCACCATCACCACCATCATCACCATCATCACCATCACCACCATCATCACCACCATCACCACCATCACCATCACCACCATCACCACCATCATCACCATCATCACCACCATCACCACCATCATCACCACCATCACCACCATCACCACCATCATCACCACCATCACCACCATCACCACCACCATCACCACCATCACCACCATCACCACCATCACCATCACCACCATCACCACCACCATCACCATCATCACCACCATCACCACCATCACCACCATCACCACCATCACCATCACCACCATCACCACCACCATCACCACCATCACCACCACCATCACCACCACCACCATCACCACCACCATCACCACCCTCACCACCCTCACCACCATCACCACCACCATCACCACCATCACCACCATCACCACCATCACCACCATCACCATCATCACCACCATCACCACCATCACCACCATCACCATCATCACCACCATCACCACCATCACCACCATCATCATCACCACCACCACCATCATCACCATCACCACCATCATCACCACCATCATCACCATCATCACCACCATCATCACCATCATCACCATCACCACCATCATCACCACCATCATCACCATCACCACCACCATCATCACCATCACCACCATCATCACCACCATCATCACCACCATCATCACCATCACCACCATCACCACCATCATCATCATCATCACCACCACCATCATCACCATCACCACCATCATCACCACCATCATCACCACCATCATCACCATCACCACCACCATCATCACCATCACCACCACCATCACCACCACCATCACCACCCTCACCACCATCACCATCACCACCATCACCACCATCATCACCACCATCACCACCATCATCACCATCATCATCACCACCACCACCACCATCACCACCATCATCACCATCATCACCACCACCATCATCACCATCACCACCATCACCATCACCACCACCGTCACCATCACCACCATCACCACCATCACCACCACCATCACCACCATCACTACCACCATCACCACCATCACCACCATCATCACCATCACCACCATCACCACCATCATCACCATCACCATCACCACCCTCACCACCATCACCACCACCATCACCACCATCACCACCATCACCACCACCATCACCACCATCACCACCATCACCACCACCATCACCACCATCACCACCATCATCACCACCATCACCACCATCACCACCATCACCACCACCATCACCACCCTCACCACCATCATCACCACCATCACCACCATCACCACCATCACCACCACCATCACCACCATCACCACCATCACCACCACCATCACCACCATCACCACCATCACTACCACCATCACCACCATCACCACCACCACCATCACCACCCTCACCACCATCATTACCACCATCACCACCATCACCACCACCATCATCACCACCATCACCACCATCATCACCACCATCATCACCACCATCACCATCACCACCATCACCACCATCATCACCACCACCATCACCACCCTCACCACCACCATCACCATCACCACCATCACCACCATCATCACCATCACCACCCTCACCACGTGTGGAAATGTTCATTAAAGTGGCTAGAGGTTGCACGAGGGAGGCTTTGCCTCTGTGGTTAATATATTGCCCTTGCCCCTACAGCCTGCTAGAGGTTACGCGGGTGACCTTTGTCTGTGTGCGTGGTGTGTGTAGTACATAGACACTGCTGCTGCTACTCGCGAGCTAACAGCACTTGCCCCTACAGCCCTGCTAGAGACTACCTGGGGGAGCTTTGTCTGTGTGCGTGGTGTGTGTAGTACATAGACACTGCTGCTGCTGCTCGCTAGCTAACAGCACTTGCCCCTGCTAGACCTCCTGTATACCAGGCGAGGTAGTCAACATCTCCCAGGGTCTGGGATCGAACCCACGACCTCCTGTATACCAGGCGAGGTAGTCAACATCTCCCAGGGTCTGGGATCGAACCCACGACCTCCTGTATACCAGGCGAGGTAGTCAACATCTCATCAGGGTCTGGGATCGAACCCACGACCTCCTGTAGACCAGGCGAGGTAGTCAACATCTCCCAGGGTCTGGGATCGAACCCACGACCTCCTGTATACCAGGCGAGGTAGTCAACATCTCATCAGGGTCTGGGATCGAACCCACGACCTCCTGTAGACCAGGCGAGGTAGTCAACATCTCCCAGGGTCTGGGATCGAACCCACGACCTCCTGTATACCAGGCGAGGTAGTCAACATCTCATCAGGGTCTGGGATCGAACCCACGACCTCCTGTAGACCAGGCGAGGTAGTCAACATCTCCCAGGGTCTGGGATCGAACCCACGACCTCCTGTATACCAGGCGAGGTAGTCAACATCTCATCAGGGTCTGGGATCGAACCCACGACCTCCTGTAGACCAGGCGAGGTAGTCAACATCTCCCAGGGTCTGGGATCGAACCCACGACCTCCTGTAGACCAGGCGAGGTAGTCAACATCTCCCAGGGTCTGGGATCGAACCCACGACCTCCTGCAGACCAGGCGAGGTAGTCAACATCTCCCAGGGTCTGGGATCGAACCCACGACCTCCTGTAGACCAGGCGAGGTAGTCAACATCTCCCATGGTCTGGGATCGGACCCACGACCTCCTGTAGATCAGGCGAGGTAGTCAACATCTCCCAGGGTCTGAGATCGAACCCACGACCTCCTGTAGACCAGGCGAGGTAGTCAACATCTCCCAGGGTCTGGGATCGAACCCACGACCTCCTGCAGACCAGGCGAGGTAGTCAACATCTCCCAGGGTCTGGGATCGAACCCACGACCTCCTGCAGACCAGGCGAGGTAGTCAACATCTCCCAGGGTCTGGGATCGAACCCACGACCTCCTGTAGACCAGGCGAGGTAGTCAACATCTCCCATGGTCTGGGATCGGACCCACGACCTCCTGTAGATCAGGCGAGGTAGTCAACATCTCCCAGGGTCTGGGATCGAACCCACGACCTCCTGCAGACCAGGCGAGGTAGTCAACATCTCACAGATCGTATTTATTCATGATGTACTTACAAAGAAATCCTGGATCTCCTCTCTATTTCAAATAACAAATTTGACCTAAGGTCTTCGCTCAATTACCATCTTCACATTCCATATTTCTGTACATATACTAGAGGAAGGGCCTTTGCTCTTGATGCCCCCAGGGTCTGGAATGATGTTGCCAATAAATTTAAACTTGAGTCACTACCTATGATGAGATCTTCACTCAAAATTGCTCTAGAGGAGTTGTACACCCCTAGCTGCAACTGCAATTTAGTGGCCTAAAATAGAATGTTTCGCTCCGAATGATCGCTGCAAAGTTTGCAAAGTATGCAAACTATGATCTGTGTTTTGATTCAGTGCGCTGATCTTTAAAGGTGCATTGAAAAATGTTGACACTCCGACTGAAGCATCCTGCTGCTGTTGTGGGGTGACTCATGCTGCCAGCTGTGGCTGCAGGGTTTTGGTGGTACGTGTTGTTTATGCCGTTTATTGTGAAATTTCGGTCACAGTTCCTATGATCACTGTTTCATTGCTTTTATGGCTTTATTTTTGGTGATTTTTGAAAAGTTTTTTTGGTTTGGCCATGTTTGTGTTGTTGTAGTACAAAGTTAGACTGATGGTCTTAATCTAAGTTGTCTTGTGGTGGTTGTTGTTGTTGTTTGACTTTCATGGCTTTATTTTGGTGATTTTTGAAAAGTTTTTGGTTTGGCCATGTTTGTGTTGTTGTAGTACAAAGTTAGATTGATGGTCTTAATCTAAGTTGTCTTGTGGTGGTTGTTGTTGTTGTTGTTTGACTTTCATGGCTTTATTTTGGTGATTTTTGAAAAGTTTTTGGTTTGGCCATGTTTGTGTTGTTGTAGTACAAAGTTAGATTGATGGCCTTAATCTAAGTTGTCTTGTGGTGGTTGTTGTTGTTGTTGTTTGACTTTCATGGCTTTATTTTGGTGATTTTTGAAAAGTTTTTGGTTTGGCCATGTTTGTGTTGTTGTAGTACAAAGTTAGACTGATGGCCTTAATCTAAGTTGTCTTGTGGTTGTTGTTGTTGTTGTTGTTTGACTTGCATCCCACTGGGATTTTTGCACACAGCGTTGGTGTACGGTGCTTTTTCTGCAATATTTTGCTGTCTTTCCTTGGATTTTCTGTTTGCACTTAGTCACACATAGTCACTTTAAGATGCTTTCTTGTTCACGTTTTTGTTTTTTGTTTGTTGCGGTTGCACCCGATTCAAGAGCCGAATGGCTCACAGGGCTACACCTAATACATGAAACTTGAAACTTGAAACAGGGTCTGGGATCGAACCCACGACCTCCTGTAGACCAGGCGAGGTAGTCAACATCTCCCAGGGTCTGGGATCGAACCCACGACCTCCTGTAGACCAGGCGAGGTAGTCAACATCTCCCAGGGTCTGGGATCGAACCCACGACCTCCTGTAGACCAGGCGAGGTAGTCAACATCTCCCAGGGTCTGGGATCGAACCCACGACCTCCTGTAGGCCAGGCGAGGTAGTCAACATCTCCCAGGGTCTGGGATTGAACCCACGACCTCCTGTAGACCAGGCGAGGTAGTCAACATCTCCCAGGGTCTGGGATCGAACCCACGACCTCCTGTAGGCCAGGCGAGGTAGTCAACATCTCCCAGGGTCTGGGATCGAACCCACGACCTCCTGTATACCAGGCGAGGTAGTCAACATCTCCCAGGGTCTGGGATCGAACCCACGACCTCCTGTAGGCCAGGCGAGGTAGTCAACATCTCATCAGGGTCTGGGATCGAACCCACGACCTCCTGCAGACCAGGCGAGGTAGTCAACATCTCCCAGGGTCTGGGATCGAACCCACGACCTCCTGCAGACCAGGCGAGGTAGTCAACATCTCCCAGGGTCTGGGATCGAACCCACGACCTCCTGCAGGCCAGGCGAGGTAGTCAACATCTCCCAGGGTCTGGGATCGAACCCACGACCTCCTGTAGACCAGGCGAGGTAGTCAACATCTCCCAGGGTCTGGGATCGAACCCACGACCTCCTGTAGGCCAGGCGAGGTAGTCAACATCTCCCAGGGTCTGGGATCGAACCCACGACCTCCTGTATACCAGGCGAGGTAGTCAACATCTCCCAGGGTCTGGGATCGAACCCACGACCTCCTGTAGGCCAGGCGAGGTAGTCAACATCTCCCAGGGTCTGGGATCGAACCCACGACCTCCTGTAGACCAGGCGAGGTAGTCAACATCTCATCAGGGTCTGGGATCGAACCCACGACCTCCTGCAGACCAGGCGAGGTAGTCAACATCTCCCAGGGTCTGGGATCGAACCCACGACCTCCTGCAGACCAGGCGAGGTAGTCAACATCTCCCAGGGTCTGGGATCGAACCCACGACCTCCTGCAGGCCAGGCGAGGTAGTCAACATCTCCCAGGGTCTGGGATCGAACCCACGACCTCCTGCAGACCAGGCGAGGTAGTCAACATCTCCCAGGGTCTGGGATCGAACCCACGACCTCCTGCAGACCAGGCGAGGTAGTCAACATCTCCCAGGGTCTGGGATCGAACCCACGACCTCCTGCAGACCAGGCGAGGTAGTCAACATCTCCCAGGGTCTGGGATCGAACCCACGACCTCCTGCAGACCAGGCGAGGTAGTCAACATCTCCCAGGGTCTGGGATCGAACCCACGACCTCCTGCAGACAAGGCGAGGTAGTCAACATCTCACAGGGTCTGGGATCGAACCCACGACCTCCTGCAGGCCAGGCGAGGTAGTCAACATCTCCCAGGGTCTGGGATCGAACCCACGACCTCCTGCAGACCAGGCGAGGTAGTCAACATCTCCCAGGGTCTGGGATCGAACCCACGACCTCCTGCAGACCAGGCGAGGTAGTCAACATCTCACTCCAGGGCTGTACCAGTGACCGCTGCAGGTTTATTTGAGCCACTGAACCCAGACGAACCCCTTCTCTCGACTTGCCCACGCAGCGTTGGTTGTTGGGGTTGTTGATGTTGTTGATGTAAAGGCACCCCACCCACCCACACCACCACCACCACGAGCCCTGTGTCCCCAGCAGCTTGAAAAATAAAATCTCAAGTGGTGAAACGAGTTCAGTCCGGTGATTCTTGGGGGTTGTTGGAACATACCACCCTCCCTGTCTCTCCTTGTTTAGTTTTTTTCCCAATGCTTTGTTTTATTGTGCCCCCCCCCACCACCACCCCGCCCCCCTGTTTAAATGAAAGATTTCACGAAAGATTTCACGTTCTACTCTCCTCCCTCTCCTCCCTCCCCCGTAGAGATGTTGACTACCTCGCCAGGTATACAGGAGGTCGTGGGTTCGATCCCAGACCCTGGGAGATGTTGACTACCTCGCCTGGTATACAGGAGGTCGTGGGTTCGATCCCAGACCCTGGGAGATGTTGACTACCTCGCCTGGTATACAGGAGGTCGTGGGTTCGATCCCAGACCCTGTGAGATGTTGACTACCTCGCCTGGTATACAGGAGGTCGTGGGTTCGATCCCAGACCTTGGGAGATGTTGACTACCTCGCCAGGTATACAGGAGGTCGTGGGTTCGATCCCAGACCCTGGGAGATGTTGACTACCTCGCCTGGTATACAGGAGGTCGTGGGTTCGATCCCAGACCCTGGGAGATGTTGACTACATCGCCTGGTCTGCAGGAGGTCGTGGGTTCGATCCCAGACCCTGGGAGATGTTGACTACCTCGCCTGGTCTACAGGAGGTCGTGGGTTCGATCCCAGACCCTGGGAGATGTTGACTACCTCGCCTGGTCTACAGGAGGTCGTGGGTTCGATCCC